>NW_026585643.1:7266115-7282789 GCF_907164565.1 Psammomys obesus | reverse complement strand
ATTATATTATATTATATTATATTATATTATATTATATTATATTATATATTATGTATGATTTCCAGGGACTTGCCAAAATTTGGTGAACATATGAGGATTCCCTCCCTCAGATGAAAATCCCTTGGACCGCTAATTAGTGGAAAGGACAAGCCCACTTCCTCCCTTTCCAGATGACTTGATTCTGAGAACAACACCACATGGTGGGAGAGGAAGTAATCTAACTTCACAGAGATGCAGAGGTACCAGAAAGACCTCCAATCCATGACAAAACACCCCAAAGAAACAACTCCACAGAAGAAGGGCTGCCGTTTCAGAGATTGTTGTGCATGGTCGCTTGGTCTCCTGGCCCTATATAACTAGGAAAGCTCTCCTAGCAGGGGCATGGAGTGAAACAGGCTGTTCACGTTATAGTGGACAGAAAGCAGGGTGGAGGAGGCTAGCAGGTATCCCCAAAGATCCTCACTGACTGACCTGCTTCTTCTGTCTACATCTCATCCCCTAAAGCTCCCCGTTCTCCCCAAACAGCAGCACCTGTCCTTAATATATGAGCCTTTGTGGGGCTCTAACTGTGAGTGCAAGCAGCTGCTCCTGGAAAGGAGGGATATCCAGTCAGGAAGCTAGACGAATGTTTTAGGTAGGGCTTCTATCACTGCAATGAAATACCAAGACCAAAAAGCAAGTTGGAGAGGAAGGGGTTTATTCAGTTCATCACTCAAGAAAGTCAGGAAAAGAACTCAAACAGGGTAGGAACCTGGAGGCAGGAGCTGTTGCAGAGGCCATGGAGGGATGCTGCTAACTGGCTTTTTCTCCATGGCTTGCTTTTTTCCTTCCTTCCTCCCTCCCTTCCTTCCTTCCTTCCTTCCTTCCTTCCTTCCTTCCTTCCTTCCTTCCTTCCTTTTTTTTCAAGACAGGGTTTCTTTATATAGCCTTGGCTGTCCTGGTCTCACTTTGTAGATCAGGCTGGCCTTGGACTCACAGAGTTCCACTTGCCTCTGCCACCCTGAGAGCTGGGATTACAGGTATGCTCCACCATGCCAGCCCAGCCTGCTTTCTTATGGAACCCAAGACCACCAGCTCAGGGATGGCACCACTCACCATGGGCTGGGCCCTCCTCCATTACCACAAATTGAGAAAATGCCTTATAGCTGGATCTTGTGGAGGCATTTCCTCAACTGAGGCTTCTTTCTCCCTGATAACTGTAGCATGTGTCAAGTTGACACACAACCAGGCAGTACAGACAGGAAGGAGAAGAATGACACAGAAGTCCTGAATGACTGTCTCATGGCTTCATCCAATGCCTTGGCAGGATGAAACATTCACCTCTGGGGCTGAAACATTCCATCCTGCAGGGATGCTCTGTGAGCAGGGAGATATAGGCCTCAAAATAGCTCCAGGAGGTCCCTGAAACTGATCAGATTCACTAGGTCTTACCCTCCCAGAGTAAGTAATGAAGGGGGTGAGAGTCAATCTCAGACAAGCCAAGATGCAAAGAA
This sequence comes from Psammomys obesus, assembly GCF_907164565.1. Taxonomy (NCBI): domain Eukaryota; kingdom Metazoa; phylum Chordata; class Mammalia; order Rodentia; family Muridae; genus Psammomys; species Psammomys obesus. The sequence goes on along the minus strand of NW_026585643.1, from coordinate 7,281,296 downwards.
GACTCTGAGACCAGTCAGCCTGGAAAAAGCAAGCAGAAACCAGCCAATTTGCCCAAAAGAGGTTTAGATCAACAGTCCCTTGGAAAGGACACTCTCCAACGTGTTGAGCTGCCTGCAGACTGTGCAGTGTCCTCCGGGTGCCCAGCTTTGGGAGCTGTCACCCATGCTGGGTGGGCTTTGCTGATGCAGCTGTCTTCGAGTCATTTCTGCTCCGGTAAGTAACCCCTCACCCACACTTCTGTAAGTAACCCCAGTAAAACCTACTAGTTCATCAAGTGGGACTTTAGTGGTATCCATCCTTGGTCTGCCGTGGGCTCCCCATCTGAAGCAAGTAGATGTATGTGTAGAATGTCTCCAGGAAAAGTGTTGTCAGACAACACTTGGTCATGGCAAAGAGACCTGGAGAATCCACTTACACTGGAACAAATCCATGAAGCTCAGTTTTCTGCCTATGGAAGAAATACTACCTTTCCTAAAACTGTTCTTGTAGCATCTACCTTCAATTAAAAGCTACCAAGAGAAAAGCCAGCTGTAGTAAAAGATGACCTGCTAAACCCCAAAGTTGGAAGACAGGGACCATGTCTGTGATTTGTCATAGGAAAGCTTTCTCTCTTGATTCCTGTGTACAGTTGACTCCTTCCACCTGCTACTGTTTCTTTTTTCTAACTTTACATTTATGCAACATTTCAGTTACGTACAACATAGAAAAAAAAATAATGTTTCCAGCTGTCACTAACCTCAGCAGTTATCAGCTGTGGAAACCCTGCTTCTCCCATCCCTGCCAGCCCTTCCCCCCCCCCCCCCCGCTGCCTCACTGGAGCGTTTTGAGACGGTGTCACGTCATCTCTTTCACACATACTTTGGAATGGCATCTCTAAGACCAAGGACTATGCTAGAGACATAACCACAATATCATTACCGTGCCAAAGGCTTCCTTAATATTACAACTACCCAGTTCATGTCTAAAAATGTCTCTGTTTTTATTATTGTTGAGACAGGGGCTTTCACTGAGCCTGGAATTTGGTGATTGGCTAGCTGCTGACCACCAAGCCCCCAGGCTGCGCCCTCCCTCGCAGCACTGGCTTACTGCCACACTCCCCTTTTTCCATGGGTGCTGGGGATGGAGATTAGGCCCTTGTATTTGTGAGCCACACTTTTTACTGAGCCATCTCCCTTGTCTTTTTTTTTTTTTTTTTAGTTCGATCCACACTCGAGGCACTCGCTGCAGGCTGCTAATCATGTCGCCTGGGTCTCTTTTCATTGCAAGCTTTCCTGGCTCCTTTTCCTTTTCTTTCTAATTTATTTGTTGAAGAAACTGGGTCATTTGTCCTGTTGAGTTTCCACATTCTAGATTTTGCTGATTGCAACCCTATGATGCCATTCAACACATTTCCCTAAGCCCTATATTTCCTGAAATGTTCAATTAGGTCTAGAACTTTGATCCATTAGATTTGATTTTCCTGATAATACTTCAGAGATGGTGGCAGTCTGACCTTCCGATGTATCCCATCAGAAGCACGTATTTGTTTGTCTCGCCTTTGTGATGTTAAGGTCAGTCAGTGGGCTTAGGTCTTGCCAGCTTGATCCACCCAGCATAGAGCCACTGTCAGCATCTTGTGATTTTGTTTGCTATTGACATCTCTCCGCTCCGTTGCTGCTATGATGGCGGAATCACGGCCACCTCGTCCCCCTCCCCCCATTCCTCCTTCATCTTCTAGCTGCACTGTTTCTAAAAGGAGACCTTTCCCGCAAAAACAGTTTAGCTACCCCAAAATACCGCTCATGTACAAAAGACAAATGCTTGTTTCTTTCCCTTTTTAAGCTGCTTTTCAGGGAAATGAGTTGGTTCCCTAGCAACCTGTAAAGGTGACCTATGAGAGGGTTTTTCCCCCTGATATAATTATAAACTCACGGATTTTAACATATTTGATTTATTTTGATCCTTTGCAGATGCTCAAATTATTCCATCTTTGAACAGTGGGAGTCTCTTTCCATTGGCTCCTAACTGAAGGCTTCTGGAGACAGCTGGATGCTGTAAAGCATCCTCGCTTTCCAGTAGGACAAAAGTGTCCATTCTTGCTGAAGCACTGTAATCTCTGATTACCCAAGGAAGCCCTGTTTCCCTTGAGTGATGACTGACATTTTGAGCACAGGCTGGTGATGGGGTAGCCATTGCTCCCGGGAGGAACTGGCCTGTCTGGTCTCATCTCCTGCTCCTCCTCTTCCACCGTACTGTGGGTTCTGTCTCTGCTTGTTCTGCCCTTCTAAAGAACACAGAAGGCAACTCTCCCATCGGTTTCCTCTGTCCCTAGACACAGCCAGCTCAGTTTCCCACAGGCTTCAGGTCGTTATCTGAATAGCACCTGTCTAGTGGGGCACCCTAGCCAATGATGTCAACAGAACTCCTGCCCTCCAATCTCCTCTTCCAGCCTTCCCTTCCCAGTTTTCTCTGTAGAGGTTACCCATCATGGCAGCTTAATTATTATCAATCTGCCTGGATTTGCAGTCACTCTGGGACCACATCTCTAGGCATGTCCATGAGAGGCTCTTCCAGAACATTTTGTCTAGGCATAGAAAACCCACTTTGAATATAGATTGGTGCCATTGCGTGAGCTGGGGTCCTGAAATGAATAAAAATGACACTCTGAACCAAACAGCACCATTCTGTTTAGTTTCTCAGTTTAATGGCAACAAATGCAATGTGATCAGCTACCTCAAGTGCCTCTGCCACGCCTTCTCTGCCACAAGGGACAGTGTCCCTTCTTCAGCTGTGAGGCAGTGTGAACCTGCCTTCCTCTCTTAACTTAGTCACAAGAAAGTCACCCAGTACACAAAGTACCCGTGCATGCTGTGTAGCTCGCCTGTTACTTGGTGATGTTTTGTGTTTTGTTTGCCTTGGTGGAGCAGAGATTTTTGTCATTTTATTCAAAGACGCATCATTAGGGACTACCACAGCATGTAACATAGAATGGGTAGCATGGCTACGATGGCCTAAGCCCACTGCTTTTCAATTCCTTTGGCAAACAGCCATATCCTATAAAAACCCCCTAAGTCAGGAAACATACGAAATTTAAATACTCAAAGGTCAAGGAGGGAGGGGATTCCATGGCTCAGTGTGGCAAAGTGTTAGACATGCCACCATGAGGATCTGAGTTTGGACCTCCAGCACCTAGTAAAAAGCCACATACAGCCACCTACATCTGTAACCCTGGGGCTTGGAGGGAAGAGAAGGGGGGGAAGACCACTGAGGCTTCCTGGCCAGCCTGGCTAGCTGAATTAGTCAGCTCCAAGTTCAGTGAGAGACCCTGTCTCAAAGCATCATCTAGAGAGTAATAGCTCATTCAAATGCCCTGGACCCCAGTAGGTGAAGGAGGCTGAGGAAAGGGCCAGCAGGAACTCTTACAACAGCAGGCATTGTCAGGCAAAATACTGAGCGGCTGCCTGCCATGCTGCTGGCTGGACCACACACAGACCACTGGACAGAAGGCAGTATGTTTTTCTGTTATCTATCAAAATGAATTCCCATCTACACATCAATTTATTTTAAAGCAAAGCACAAACAATATAACAAATCCAGGACAATGTTTTTCTGGGGTGATTTTGCCAGCCTTCAGTTCTGGCAGGTGACTTTCTGACTTGGCCTAGAGTGAGCAGAGTATGGTCTCTTAGATCTGCAGGGAATACTCTCACCATGGCAGAGATTCCCGTCTTTGGGAGCATGCCCTTCAGTCTGGGCAGCCACCTCTCGCATGTGTCCTACCTTGGAGCTGAAGACAGGCGACACAGGATAGGCTTCAATGAAGTAAGGCTGTTTGGGCTGGGGCTGTACCCTCAGGAACCCCTGGCCCCTCATAGCCAGGCCTGACCCTCCCCTACATTTTGCCCCTCTTCCGCTCTGGCAGTTGGTACCCTTCCTTCATTAAGCCTTATACCTCATATTCATGCTATATCCCATTGTCCCCAACTCTTGATCACCCCAGCCTCTCTATAACAGAACCAAGGGGCATAGCTTAAAGGAAATGTAGAAGGCCAAACGGTTAACAGGTGGATATGGGTGGGTTCAGACAAATTGCTCTTTTAGTCTATCCCCTTCCCCTTGAGCATAAGGGCTGCAAAACTACAGGGACCCAAACTAAGGGGTGGGGAGTTGGGGCTCAATTTTTGGTGGCTTTGTTATACTGAGACAGTATCTCACTCTCTAGGGAAGGCAGCCTCTGAGTTCTCCTGCCTCAGCATCCTGAGTTCTTGGATTATAGGCCGTGCTGCTGTCTTAGCTACTTTTATATTGCCACAACAAAACAATATAGCCAAGGCAACTTATAAAAGAATGTGCTAGTATGGAGCTTACATTTTTAGAGGGTTAGAGTCTATGATAGCAGAGCAAAGGCACGCCAGCAGGAAAAGCTGAGAGCTCACATCTTGATGTGCAAGCAGGCAGCAAAGAGACAGCTTTTAAAAGTGTGGGCTTTTAAAACATGGAAGCCCTGTCCCAGAGGCACACCTCCTGCAACAAAGATGCACTTCTTAATCTTTCCAAAACATTTCCGCCAATCTGTTCAAATATATGAACCTATAGAAGCTGTCCTCATTAAAATAATCACAGCTACCATAACCTGATTTCCATCTTCTCAGTCAGGCCTTAAGAGGATCTTCAAATTCCCCTGTCCCCAGGAAGAATTCCTCAGCAGCTAAGCTAAAGTGGTCCCCCTTCCCCAGCTGAACCTGCAGAGAAATTGCATTCTCTCCCATTGACTGGTTGTAAACTTATTTTGCAGTGGGACAGCTATTATTTTAAAAAATTAGTTTTTCTTCTTAAGTGAACATTTTCTTTAAAAAATAAAATTAAGTTTTTAAATATTTAAAATAAACCATTTCACTGCATTTATCTATTGATTTTGGGGGTAGGGTTTGATGCACACAGCACCGCAACATGCGTGTGCAGGGCATAAGACCTCTCTCTCATTTTCATTGTTTGCCTTTTATTGAAAACAGATAGTTTTTCATACATATATCTGGATTAGTTTCCCCTGCCTCTATTCCTACCAGTTCCTCCCACCTTCTCTCCCCTCCAGATCCACTCCCTTTCTGTCTTTCTTTAGAAAAGAACAGGGTTAAGCCTGTAATCCCAGTACGCAGTGGGGTGGAGGCAGGCAGATCTCTGTAAGTGTTTGAGGCCAGCCCTGTCTACAGAGTGAGCCCAGTATAGGCAAGGCTACACAGAGAAACCCTGTCTCAAAAACAAAAACAAAAGAAAAGAAAGAAAGAAAAAAGAGAACAGAGTTCTAAGACATAACAACCAAAAAGAACAAAATAAAAATGTAATAAGATAAAGGAAAAATCATTACATTGAGGCTGGACAAGGCAACCCAACATAAGAAAAAGAGCCCCAAGAACAGGCACAAAAATCTGAGACCCATTTTTATGGGACTCTTGAATGAGTCTCATAAAAATGCTAAGCTGAAAACAATAATATATGTGCAGAAGACCTGGTACAGACCAGTGTGGGCCCTGAGCTTATTGCTTCAGTCTCTGTGAGTTCACATGAGCCTTGCTTCATTGATTCAGAGAGCCTTGTTCTCTTGGTGTCCTCCATCCGCTCTGACTCTTACAGTCTTTCCATGTCTACTTCCGAGGGTTTCCCTGAGCTCTGTGGGGAGTAATTTGATGTCGACATCCAATTTAGGGCTGTGTGTTCCAAGGACTGACACCCCCACCCCCAACCTCTGCACATTGTCTGGCTGTGGGTCTCTGCATTCTGTTCCCATCTGCTGCAGAAGGAAGCTTCTATGATGGTGACTGGGTAAGATGATGATATATGAGTATAACAAAATATCATTATGGGTCATTTTATTGATGCTTTTCATTTTTAGACCAATAGTGTTTGGTTTTACCCTAGGTCTCTGGGCTATCTAGGCTCTTGTTCTTGGTCACACAAGTAGTGTTGGGTATCAGTTCTTGCGGGGAGAGAGTTAAGTCAAATCAGACAATGGTTGGCTACTCCCACAAGCTTTTGTACCACCACTGCCCAAGCATATTTTGCAGGTGGGACAGATTGTAAGTCAAAGTTTCTGTGGCTGGGTTGGTGTTTATATTTCCTTTTTGGTAGCCTGCATCAAAGACACTAGATGTAGGGCTGACAGCTCCATATGGGCACCAGCTCAACTTCTCCATGCGCAATGAGTTGTGGGGTGTTGTCCTTGGCAATGGGGCCCCACTGTCAGTTTGAGGAGAGCAACCCTTTGTCTTAGCAACAGCCTGGTTTGTTTAGGGATTTTAATGGGACTCCCTTGGCCAACAACTCAAATGTATGGAACCCATTCCTGGTACCAAGAGCCTCATTGGTGGCAAAAGATGGCCAGCTGAGACTCCATAGCCTTTTTATTAGACTTCGTAAGGATCGCCTTCACATATTTTAGGTTTCCAAGGCACTGGGTTTCCATATCATCCCTCAAATACCCCTCAATTCCAGCTGTCTTTCTCTACATTCCTTCCCTCAACCCAATTCTCCTTCCTCCCCACCTGATTATCCTGTTTCCATCACCACTTGCCCCAGTCTATTTCCTCTTCTCAGGGATATACATATGCCCCACTCCCAGTTCCTTCCTCTATTCCCTCTCTGGGTCTAGTGTGTTAGGTAGATTATCATTTATTTAATGGCTAATATCCACATATAAGCAAATACATACCATATTTCTCTTTCTGGATATGGATTACCTCACTCAGGATGACATTTTTCCTAGTTCCATCCATTTGCCTGCAAATTTCATGATATCTTTTTTTTTTTTTAAGTAATACTCCATTGTGTAAATGTACCACATTTTCTTTATCTATTCTTCTGTTGAGGGACATCTAGGTTTTTTTCAGTTTCTGGCTGTTATGAATAGAGCATCAATGAAAGTGGTTGAGCACGTTTCCTTGTGGTAGAATAGAGTCCTTTGGGTGTATGCCCAAGAGTGGTATAGCTGGATCCTGAAGTAGATTCCCAATTTTCTGAGAAATTTATCTATTGATCAATGTGTCTGTTTTTATGCCAATACCATGTATTTATTATCATTATTATTGTGTATATTTCTGGCTTTTTTAAATAAAAAGTCCATGCATCTATACATGTTTCTGTTTTTATGCCAATACCATGTGTTTATTTTTATTACTATATTTCTGTAGTGCAGCTTGAAATCAGGAATGGTGAGACCTCCAGTAGTTCTTTTATTGTTTAGAATCTTTTGTAGTGAGAATTCTGGAATTTTTTAAAGATTTATTTATTTATTATGTATACAGTGATCTGCCTGCATGCCAGAAGAGGGTACTATATGGCTGGGAGCCACCATGTGGTTTCTGGGAATTGAACTCAGGACTCTGGAAGAGCAGCCAATGCTCTTAACTGCGGAGCCATCTCTCCAGCCCTGAATTTTGTTTTCTTTAAAAAATACAAAAATGTTATAAGAACATGGTTTCATTTTAATCCCAGGTATGCGGATATGGGGCTGCTTTGGACTGTCTGCAGCAGCTGACTATGATTTGCCTTGTGCTCTAGCAGAGGCGTGGTTTTGCAAGCTGCAGATAATTTCTGTGATTGTGTGATGTTTGAAATTCTAGAAACTTTTCAGAGGGTATATAAAAGCTAGAGCTCCAGTAGGTGGGGTTGTTCAGGGGGTTGTTTGCAGTTTGTTAGTAGTCACGCTCAAAGAAGAAACAGGAAGAATGAAATTAGATTTAAGGATTTCTATTTCTCTCTCTCCCCTCTATTCTTCTTTCTCTTTTAACTAGTAATAGGGGGTGAAACCTGGGGGATAAAGGGTGGGAAAAAGAAGAACCCACATAGTAGCAGAGACCAGCTGTAATCCTAGGTCTTTTTTTTTTCCATATGAAGCTGAGAATTGTCCTTTCAAAGTCTATGAAGAATTGTGTTGGAATTTTCATGGAGATTGCATTGAATCTGTCAATTGCTTTTGATAGGATGGCTATTTTTACTGTTAATTTTACCAATCCATGAGCATGGGAGATCTTTCTATCTTCTGATATCTTCCCAAAGACTTAGAGTTTTCATCATACCAATTTTTCATTTACTTGGTTAGAGTCACCCCAAGATATTTTATATTATTTGTGAAAGCAATTGTTTCCCTGATTTCTTTCTCAGTCCATTTGTCATTTGTATATAGGAGAGCTACTGATATTTGTGAATTAATTTTGTATCCAGCTGCTTTGCTGAAAGTGTTTATCAGCTATACAAGTTCCCCTGGTGGAATTTTTAGGGTCACTCATAATGTAGTATCATATCATCTACAAATAAAGATACTTTGTCTTCTTCCTTTCCAACTTGTATCCTCTTGATCTTCTCCTGTTGTCTTATTGCTCTAGCTAAGACTTCAAATACTATATTGAATAGGTATGAAGAGAGTGGACTCTGATTTTAGTGGAATTGCTTTGAGTTCCTCTCCATTTAATTTGATGTTGGCAATAGGCTTGCTATATATTACCTTTATTATGTTGAGGTATGGGCCTTGTATCCCTAATTGTTCCAGAATTTACCATGAAGGGGTGCTGAATTTTGCCAAACGCCTTTTCTGCATTTACTGAGATCATCATGTGTTTTTTTTTTTTCTTTCATTTTGTTTATATAGTGGATTGCATTTACTGATTTTCGCATATTGAACCATCTCTGCTTCTCTGGGATGAAGCCTACTTGATTATGATGGGTGATCTTTTTGATGTGTTCTTGGATTTGGTTTGCAAGCATTTTATTGGGTATTTTTGCATCATATTAATAAGGAAAATTGGTCTGCAATTCTCTTTCTTTGTTGAGTCTTTATATGGTTTCCATATCAGAGTAATTTTTGGCCTCACAAAAGGAACTTGGCAATGTTCTTTCTGTTTCTATTTTGTGGAATAATTTTAGTAGTTTTGGCATTAACTTCATTGAAAGTATGGTAGAATTCTGTGCTAAAGCCATGTGGCCCTGGCCTTTTTTTTTTTTTCCCAGTTGGGAGACTTTAATAAACTGTTTCTATGTCATTAGAAATTATAGGTCTATTCAAATTACTTATTTGATCTTGATTTAGCTCAGTTAATTGTTACCTATCAATAAAAGTATCCATTACTTTAGATTTTCCAATATGGGGGAGTACAGGTTTTTACAGTATGTCTTTATGGTTCTCTGGAATTGCTTGGTGGCTGTTGTTATACACAACTTTCAAAAGGTGGCTGTCCTCTTCCACCGTGTGGGTTCTGGGGTCAGCAGGCTTGACAGCCAGAACCTTTACCCATTGAACCATCTTGCTAACTTTACTTTAAAGACAGTTTTAGATTTATAATTTGGATTTTCAATTTAGGAAAATTGCAAAGATAGAAGAGAGAGTCCCCAGACAGCCTCATCTAGCTGGCTCTGTGATTACCTCACACAAACAGGCTGTATTTGTGACACTTAGTAAACCAGAGTTGATCATCCTGATTGACATCTCTGCTTGGTGCAGACTTCCTTAGTCTTGTACCTGACAAAAACAACTTGTGAAAGGAACGGTTTGCTTTGGCAGAGTCATGGCAGCAGAAACTTGAGGCCACTGGTTACATGGCGTCTTCTGTCATGAAACGTTTGCCCAGATAACTTTCTCTTTTCTATGCAGCCCAGAAGCCCAGTATAGGGAATTATGCTGCCTATTTTTAGGGTCTTTTCAAGATAACCCTTCACAGATGTGCACAGAGGCTGTCCTAATCTCACAGATATGTCCGGAGGTTTGCTGTCAAGTTGACAATCAACACTAATGGTCATGCTTCTTTTCTGGTCTAGAAGACATTACATTTTTTAAAGTACATATATAATTTATTTTTATTTTATGGTGTTTTGCATGCATGTATGTCTGTGTGAGGGTGTCAGAGTCCCTGGAACTGGAGTTACAGACAGTTGTGAGATGCCAAGTGGTTGCTGGGAATTGAACCCAGGTCCTCTAGTAGAGCAGCCAGTGCTCTAACCACTGAGCCATCTCTCTGGCCTCTACAAGATATTATTTTTGTTTGTTTGTTTTGTTTAGTTTAGTTTTCTGTTTTAGATCTATGTTACTCACATGAGTACTTTGCCGGCATGTACGTCTGTGCACCGAATGCACGCCTGGCGAGGCGTGGTGGTGAGGAAGCGGCAAGCCTCCATGTGGGTGCTGGGAATCAGACCTGGGTCCCTCGCAAGAACAACAAGTGCTCTTAGCTACTGAGCCAACTTGCCAGCCTCTGCCTAGAAGACGTTACACTTAATCTTCTTGTCACTTGGTTTCTCCTGGATGTTTAAGTTTCTTAGACTGTGCTTGTTTTGATAGGGCAGTTTTGAGATGCACTTGGTTAGATGGTTAGGTCTTTGGCAGAGTAGTTCTCTGCTGGTAGTCCTTTGGAAATCATCTTATTTTTAGGCAGGACTTACAGGTTTGGTGAGAGAAGGTCAGAGATTCAAAATGCTATTTCTACCACAGCCTAGCAAATGTACATACAAATGTGACTGGTGACTGTTGACACTGGCCTTCGGTGTGAAAGACCCCTGCCTCACCCTAAGTTAAACATAGCTAACGCCATTTTGTGAGACACCACTGTTTTAAAACTCTGAAGGCCAGATGAGAAACTAGAAAATTACTGAGAAACCTAGCTGTGTCACCCACTTGGGATATCTTTGGTCAGGCTGCCCCTGTTGAGTTAAAAACAACTTGTTGTGACTACCCTCATGGGATATCTGACAGAGGTTGTTCCAGCTGAGATAGGGAAAAACAAAATAACAGGTGGCCACGTTAAGGGGTGGTCAATCTTGGTGTCCCTGCCAAACTTTGACGCAAACCGTGGTCTCATGTAAACGTACCAATCAGCCCCCTGTAACCATGCTTCTTGCTTCTGTACCAGTGCTTCTGCTCTAAAACCCTATAAAAACCCCAGCTTCCCATTTAGGGGGCGCGCAAAGTCCTTTCGAGTGACTTTCGCCCCGGGTATCCGTGTATCAAAATAAAAGCCTCTTGCTGTTTGCATCCGAATGGACTCGTTGTTCCTTGGGAGGGGGTCTCTCTGACGGAAGATACCCTCCGGGGATCTTTCAGGTGTGTGCCTAGGTGGTTGTTAGTCGGATTTCTCCACAGTAAAGTTTGTAATGGAAGTTTTGGTTTATTTAAAATCTCAGTTATGATATGTAAATATGTTTTTGTTTTAATCCCAAGCGTGTGATAAAGAGCTATTTTTAGTTTGTCCACAGCTGTTAACTGTGATTGCTCAGAGAGGGTCGCGATCTTTGCCAGCTGCAGATAGTCTAATTGTGAAGACTCTGGGAGGGTATACATGCCAGAGCACTGACAGGAAGAAGAGTCCGAGGAGGAAGAAGGCTGCTGTTGCATTTGCTTTTTGCTGGTTTGCTTGTCAGCTTGACTGCTAGCTGGACTGACTACAATGATTGGAATTGCCCCGAGGAACTAAGTCTAAAGAGGTCCACATCCCCTTTCCCTTCTAATCTTCTTTCTCTCCTACCTAGTGTTGGGGAGGTTGGTAGGGAGGTAGAGGTATGAGAAACCCAGATAACGTAGATAAAAAGCAAGCCTGCAAAAGTTCTCTCTAGCCTCTCCCACCTCACTGGAGAGAGGCCACTGTACAGTCTACACTTGGAGGGCGGGAGTTACTCTGTGTCCATAGTGCAAATGCCTGCGTAACTGTCTGGGATTCTACAGGCAAGGCTTGCCTCTCCTTCCCCTTTTTACTAAATCATATGATCTTTTAAGCTAAGCTAATAACATGAAGACAGTGTCCAGCCCTCTCTCAGATGGAGATTGTCTTTGGTGACCCTCACATAACAACACCTAGCCCTGTGGTTGTAGGACAGAGACCTTGCCCACCCCCCAGTCACATTTCATCAAAGGGAAACAAACCCTCATGGGACATTTTCAAGGTAAGTTCCTAGACTCTAAACTGGAAACTAATAATGAAAGACATTAGGTGGCGTTCCCCTGCTAGGGGATGATCTCACACAGCTAAGATGGACCTTCCCACAGAGTCAACATGACCCCTCCCAGGCTTGCCCGGAGGCCTTTCTTCCAGGTATTTCTGGATTCTGTCATGGCAATCAACACCACTGCAGCAGCATTATTACGTTTCCAGTATTCCTGAATGCATACTGCTTGTACCTGGGTGGCGCGCTCTAGAGCCACAGTGAGGTGTGTCCGTCTAGGCTCTGGTAGAACCATCAAGGTTAAGACTTCTTTGTTACCTGTCAGATCAATTATTTATCCTACGAGCATCCATTCTCTTAACAAATTTTGGTTATTGCTATGTGCATCCATTTATTCATGACATTCAGGATAATGATAAACAATGCCCAAAAGTATTAGTTCCTTGTGTTGACTCATGTTCATTTTTCTCATTCTATTCTCATCACTGCTGTTTGGTGATTTTGTGGCATGTTCCTCAGGCTTTGTGAATAGCCTAAGCCAAAACTGCCAAGCTGAATTTACTCTAAATAGCAATAGTGAGAATATATAGAACTCATTATGTAGCCCAGGCTGACCTTGAACTCTAGGCCATCCTCTTGACTCATCTCACAATTGCTGGCATTTGAGACATATGCCATCATGCCAGCTTCTTATATTTTGTTTGATTTTTGAAAGAGGGTCTCACTGTGTATTATTGGATGTCCTGGAACTCACTGCATAGACCAGGCTGGCCTTAAACTCATAGAGGTCTGTCTGTCTCTGCCTCCCTGGTGCTGGGATTCAAAGCATATGACACCATATCTTGCATTTTTAATTCCTGACATGGCATGGTACATTTGGGACAGTGAGGTGATATTTGTGTATTATTTTTCACTGACATCTGTATTGTACTCAGATTTGTGTGACTGTTGCCTAATGTCTTGGCTTTTATTCCTGGAGCCACACTGCATTTGCTGTCATGTCCCCCGATGCTCTTCTTGTCTATGACAATTTTTTTTTTGTTTCTGTACTTAAGGGCCTTGATATTTCTTAAAGTGTTTATTTTATGCTTTACTTTTAAAAATATTTTAAATGTATATGTGTTTGCAAGCGTGTGAGTGTGGCAAATGTGCGCGTGGCGAACGTGCGCCTACCCAGACCAGAGGGTGCACCGGCTCTCTGCCTTATTCCCCTACTACTTTATTGATTTTATGCTCAAAGTTTTTTCTCGCTGGCCAGCAGAGCTCTTCCAGTGGCTCCTGTGTCCTTCTGACATAATCAAACCATTATGGGGATTTACCGACCCATCTTGCATATTTCCTGAGAAGACCTAGAATCAACAGTTTCCTCAAGAAGCCCTTTTTACCCTCTCCTCTCTTCTCTTTCTTTTTTCAAAGAGTAACATAAAAACTAAGATCCAAGCACTATGTATGCTCATGATTGCTGCGACTTTGTCAGCTGATGAAGTGTGTGTTGTCACTGGAAAGGCTCTTGACATCTTACAAAACCTATTTTAAAACTCAGAGCTATCCTCCGCTGTGCCACCTTGGCCTCTTCTGCTTCCTTTCCCTATACCCACTTCCATGCTACCCATCAGCCTTCCTTTCCCTCCCTCTGCTCTGTGCCCTACCACAAATGCTGATCCCTGAATGGCCCCACCAATGGATGACTGGATTCAGCCAGCGGAGGCACTGGCAGGGGTGAAGGCAGCGCTCACATGTGCACACACAGACACACAGACACCCTCCCACACACACACACAAATACACATGCACTCACAGACACACACACATATACACACAGGCACACACAGACACACACACACGCGCACACACACACACAGGTGCACACACACACACACACACACACACACACAGGTGCACACACACACACACACTCCTGCCCTGGCTCCAGCTTTTGTTTTACAGTTGAATTCTGATTCCAACATATAACTCATTCTTTAGACTCTGGTGATGTCACCTCTGTCCTTATGTCTACTGCCTAGAGGTGTCACTCACTTGTAGCTGTGCTTTATCTGACCTTGGTGGGCTCCTAGTCTTCTATCATATAAGTAACTATTTTTTGAAATAAATTCTCTGTTTAAATTATAGGGTGCTGCTTATATTCCCGGTGGGATGCTAAGTGGACCTCTTGGGCCTAGAGTGAGGCAGTAATAGCTAGAAGACAACAAGAGAGAGAAAAAAAAAAGTCTATGGACAAGATTTGTCTTTCAAAGTTCTGTCCCTAGTAAATTACTTCTCTTCAGCTATAAGCTCAGCTCCCTCAGGATCCTCTTACCACTCAAGATTGCCACCAGCTAGGACAGAGCCTTCAACACTTGAGCCTTTAGGGAAGGACATTTCCTATCCAAACCATGACAGAGCGGTAACTCCCAAGTACTTCCAAGGTGTCATGAATCTCTGAGTGGCTCTGCAGAATCTAAAAATTAAGTGTGCAGCCGAGGGAAAGAACTGATGAGGTCTGTTGCATGTCTTGTACAGGGGAGGTGTGAGCCAACATCTGTGTACTCCAGACGGCACCAACAACAGACCGAAGAAATGATTCCATCCAACTCTAGCTTAATCAATGAGTGAATTTGCTGAGGTCAGTTATGGGAGTGTTCGTGACTCAAAATCAATTGTATTAATGAAGAGGCCACCGCAGCATGGTGACAACTGAGAAAAACTGTGTCCCTGAGCTCCCCAAACAACTTGCAGGCTTGCTTATGGATCAGAACCCCTCTCCCAGCTGTTATTACTACTTATGTAAACCTGTGAGGTGCCTTTGAGCCTGGAAATTCAAGGAGAAATTTTCTATTTGGAGAAATGGCTACTTAACAGGGTATCAGCATAATTGGTTGCCACAGCAATGCTAGAATTTTTCTTTCTTGCCAGGAAAGCCAGGCATGCATGCTGTAATCCCAGCACTCAGGGAGGCAGAGACAGGTGGATCTCTGTGTTTTTGAGGCCAGCCTGGTCTACAAAGCAAGTCCGGGACAGCCAAGGCTACACAGAGAAATCCTGTCTCAAAACACACCGCACACACACACACGCACGCACAAGACGAGCCAGGAGAATGTGAGGCATGTGTAGAGTTGTTTGGACTCCCATGTGCCCTAGACATAGTGTTCCCAATGACTGCTTTATGCCCCTTCCTTATGTGTGTGAGTAGACACTATTTTTAAACTCTATTTTGGGTTCCTAAAGCCTCTACCTGCCTTCCAACCCCCCATCTGTAGGTAGGAGAGAAAGAAGGTTGGAAGG
>NW_026585643.1:7260470-7266105 GCF_907164565.1 Psammomys obesus | reverse complement strand
TTACTTCTTCTGGCTGGGTAGGGTCATGGGTTTTTGGGGGCTATACCAATCTCAGTCATCAGGATATCCAGCAGTCTAGGTAACCAGCAAGCACAGCAAGCAGCTTTCTTTCTTCAAAGTGTTCTCAAAGCATTCTCTCCTGTCTCCTCCAAGCCACCACCTGCTCTCTCTCTGGGCTCACAGAGTTATACCCCTCAGGGTCCTCAGAATTCAACTAACTCCAACTGGCAAAAACCACATCCCTACACAGGCAGTTATCAGCTATAGACAAACTAAAGGACAAACTAAAATCCCACATGTGGGATAAAAACAAAACCTGCTCACATAGCATAACTGAGGTTTTTTTTGATATTTTTATTTATTACAATTTATCCACTTTGTATCTCAGCTGTAGCCCTCCCTCATCCCTTCCCAATTCTGCCCTTCCTCCCTTCTCTCCTCCTATGCCCCTACCCCAATCCACTGATAGGGGAGGTCCTCCTCCCCTTTTATCTGACCCTAGTCTATCAGGTCTCATCAGGACTGGCTGCATTGTCTTCCTCTGTGTCCTGGTAAGGTTGCTCCCCACCCCTCCCCCACCTCAGGGGGAGGTGATCAAAGAGCCAGCCACAGAGTTCATGTCTGAGACAGTCCCTGTTCCCATTACTAGGGAACCCATTTGGACACTGAGCTGCGATGGCCTACATCTGTGCAGGGGTTCTAGATTATCGCCATGCATGGTCCTTGTTTGGAGTATCTGTCTCAGAAAAGACCCCTGGGCCCAGATTTTTTTTTTTTTGGTTCTGTTGGTCACCTTGTGGTACTCCTGTCCCCTCCAGGTCTTTCTATCTCCCCCCCCCTTCTTTCATAAGATTCCCTGCACTCTGACCAAAGTTTGGCTACGAGTCTCAGCCTCTGCTTTGATACCCTGCTGGGTAGAGCCTTTCAGAGTCCCTCTGTGGTAGGTTCCTATCCTGTTCCCTGTTTTCTCCCTCTTCCTATGCCCATCCCATTTGCCTTTCTGAATGAGGATTGAGCATCTTACCCAGGGTCCTCCTTCTTGCTTAGCTTCTTTAGGGTATAACTGAGTTTTTAAAGAACCCAAAACTTCCGCTATGTGTGTGCGTGTGTGTTTTGAGCAAGAGCTTCATGTAGCCCAGGCTATTCTCAAACTCACTATGTAGTTTAGGATGACTATGAATACCCAAACCTCCACCCTCACTCCCAAGTGTTGGAATGACAGGCATGATGCCAGGGTGTGTGTATCACCAGCTTACATGATGTTGGGAACCTCTCTTACTTCTTCTCCAGCAATCTTTTCTTCCCCAAGGCTGCAAAAACTACCTTATACTGAGTTTGCTTTGTGATTTAAAGGTAAGTTACTGAAACCACCAACTTTCTTTCCTTTGGAAAGTTACCTCTGTGTGGAAGAAAGGCTTTCAGATACTTTGTAATCAAATGAGACACTGTAAGGTCTCCATATTGGCTCAATTTCTTTCTACTAAATCAGTGAGTCATACTGAGCACAAAGTAATGGCAAGGCTTGAGCAAATACAACTTTCTAGAAAACACCACAGTGGCAATCATTTTAAGTGAACAAATAAATATTCTTTACCACAAGCAATTTAACAAATGCAAATTTTTCCCAATAAATATGGGTTTTGTCAATGCTACAAGTCAAGAGATTTGAGGGAAAAGCGTTGAAATTAAACTCAGTGGTATGAGAGTGCTATGGAAGCAATCACAAATCCAACTACAAGATAAAAACATGCTTAAGTATTGCAGTAACTAGTTTGTTCACCCACCTAGCACTTGGCCCTCTCAAGGAGCTGTGTTCACCCTTTTTGCACTCAGAATCTGTCATTGGAAATTCTGGCACAGAGTCAACAGTGGTATTAACCTGCATTAAATCAAAGCTTTTGAAGAGGACTGTCTTCAGCCTTTTAACCCTTCCACATCCAGCTTTGTCCCCACTATTCCCACTCCCACAGCCTGGCCCCCACTGAAAGCTGTTGGTTCAGAGAAGAGAGGAGAAAAAAATGCTGTCATCCACCAGAGGGGCGTGAGCAGGTCAAGCTGAGGGTGCCAGCTGGCATCCCAGGGGCTGGACAGTTTGTTTCGGTTGATGGCCTGCATTGAGAAGTCAAGAGTTTCACACATGCAATCAACTTCCTGGCTACATGAGTGAAAAGGCTATCTCCTTCACCACCACAGATCTTGCAGTCTTGTGTGACAAAGGCAGAAGCTGGGTAGTTGTGGGCCCTCAGCTTGGCATTTGCTCCCTTCCCTTAGTCCCTAAATCTCAAGATTATCTCCTTTTTCCCCATTTGTGTTCTAGGCTCTCTCTATGTGAGATTACAGGTGGCTCCAATAAGAGGGAAAAGACTCTTCCTCACCCCCCACCCCCACCCCCATACACTATTGTATTATACTAAAACCACAGTAACGTTTCCCTCAGGTTCTACCCTTTTTGTCTCCTGTCAGAATTTGCTCAAGCTGTTTTCTCTGCCTGAAATGTTCCTTGCACAAACCGACCAACTTGTATTTATCTTTCATGATCTCACCTCTGAAGGAAGTGTCCTGGTGACCAGGTCCACTGATGGTACTAACAGAGATGTCAAAGTTCAGCTGGCTGTCAGAGGCTCAGAATGCTGTGGTTTCAAAGAGGCCAGTGCTGTGCTCCAGGGTGAGAGAGCTCTGTCTAGTGGAGCAATTCTCAGCTGTTCTCACTAGTGGACAACCTCACTGTTACTCAGTGCCTCAGGCCTGTGCTATCTTTAGAGTTGCTTGAAAATGTTTTAATTGCACCTAGACTTAGAAATGTGTTTTAGTGCAGCAATGACACAATTTTTATAGACTTTTTCTTTCTTCCTTCCTTCCTTTCTTTCTTTTTTTTTTTTCAAGGAGGAGGCTAAGGATGAAACTTTAAGCAGTCATACAGCAGCCCCAATACCATCTTGAGTGATTCCCCTCCTTTATGAGGACCATTCTAGCAACACAGTGTTTTTCAGGAATATTCTAGGATAGTTCTCTAGGATATTCTCTAGGAATTGCATGTATGATTTTCTTTTCCTCACAGGCCATTATTCAAACATTAATCCCATAACTATGGTGGTTATCAGGAGGCTGAACTGCAGCTTTATTTGGAGTGGCCAGGTGCACATCAGTAATGACTCTTGATATCTTGGCCCAGTGACCTTCCAAGATGTTCTCATGGAGCTGTTGGGGTGGTTCAGGAGGCAGCAGACCTGAGGAGCTGTAAACAGACTCCTCTTGCTTTTTGCTTGTCTCCAGGACTTACCATATAGTCTGACACAGAAGCAATTGAAAAGGGTCTGGAGGGCTAGAGAGATGGCTCAGCAGTTAAGAGCCCTTTGTGGTCTTGTGAAGGAGATGGGCTCAGTTCCTAGGACCCACCTTAGGCTGTTCATTACTGCGTGTAACTCCAGACCCAGGGCCCAGTGCCTTCTCCTTGCCCCCAGAGGCACTATACACACGTGTACACACGATCTACATTCAGACAAACAGGCACGTAGGTAGGTAGGTAGGTAGGTAGGTAGGTAGGTAGGTAGGTAGATAGATGGATGGATAGACAGATAGAGATAGTTGGGAGAGTTCTCAAATATCAGTATTTCTAATATTTAGTGTTTATTTTTGAGCCCTTAACACATGTTTCAGAACCTGTTCAGCTCACGTTTAAGAACAGGAAGTCTAAATTTCCTTCATATTTTTTTTGTTTTCATTGTCTCCTCTTGGAATTATTTCTTTGATTTTATCTATGAGATCAAATTTAAGAGGTTTCTAAGATTTAACATTAAAACAGAAACTGAGCTGTCATGGTCAGGCACCTTAATCCCAGCAAGGGGAGGTTGAGGCAAAAGGATCAGGAGTTAAAGTTTAGTCTGAGGTACATAGTGAGACACCACCACCCCTTCCCTACCCAGTCTCAACTAGACAAATGACAACAACACAGAAAGCTGCACTACACTAGGAAGGTTATGTCACTTATTTTGCAACACTGACTTCTTTTGTCTCCAATGTTCAACTTGTGGAAAGACTAAAACAGAACCATTGGCTATCTGAACCATTAAATGCATACATCACTGGGATTTGTTCCTGCAAATTGTTGTGCTGTTGCCATCACTGTCCATCTCCAGAACTCTCTCTATCTCACTGTGGTGGTGTGAATAAGAATAGCCCCCATAGATGGTGTGTGTGAATGCTTGGCCATAGGGAGTGGCACTACTAAGAAGTGTGGCCTTGTTGGAGGAAGTATGTCACTATCTGGGTAGGCTTTGAGGTCTCATATGCTCAAGCTACACCCAGTGTGGCTCACAGTCTCCCTTTGCTGCCTGTGGATCAAGATGTAGAACTCTCAGCTCCTTGCCCAGCGCCATGTCCTCCTACGCACCACCATGTGTTCCACTATGACAACAGTAGACTAAACCTCTGAAACTGCAAGCCAGTCCCAATTAAGGGTTCTCCTTTATCAGAGTTGCCGTGGTCATGGTGTCTCTTCACAGCAACAGAAACCATAATTAAGACATTTTCCAAGCTCAGCTCTACCTGTTTACACTAACTCCCCTTTCCTTCCCTTCTACTCCTGCTATTCTACTTTCTGAGAAAGTTGGAATTAGATTTCAAACAGATCCAAAAACTTAAAAATCAAAGCTGTTAAGAGAAGAGAATAACAGCCACATACACAGCTCTAGTTCAACAATCATTATTACCATGTGGCCCATTTATTTTATCCACACCCCCTCCCTTTCCCTGCTATCAGCTATTTTAAAGCAAATTCCTTTTATTACAGCCATAATATTCTCACTTATCTCTTTATCCTGGTTATATAGTTACAAGAAGTGGCTCATGCCAACCAGCATTTGTTTGCTCACCTTTCTGGCTGAGCTCCAGGGAGGTTCTTCTAACGGTGTCTCCCCTCATAACTCATGCACCTGTGTTATGCCTGAAGTGGGTCAAAGGATCTAGAAGGCATTCACTCACACATCTCAGGTGATGGCTGGGACTCTCTACATCATCTCTCAGCAGTCAGTAGTCTGACTCAGGCTTGCTTATATGGTACCAGGAACATTTTAAAATTCTGAAAGTAGAGGCTGTAAGACCCTGAGGATGGGTGCTAGAACCAGCATAGCTGTGTCTCACGTGGCAGAGTGGCAGAGGAAGAGTAGCAGTACTCTGGGGCCCCCTTTGTCTCCTATTGCCCTCACCTTGGGAGCTAAGATTTCAACACAGTAATTTCTGAAGACACAGACATTTAAACCAAAGCAGCTTTATTATTATTATTTTTCCTTGAGAAGTATGTTTAATTAACTGCAATTTGCCTTCCAATTTGCTGAGCAGTAAAATAAACGAACAATTAAAGTGTTTATATTATAGTTTCTGAGTGGTTGGAAAGATGGAAATGAACAGGGCAGAATCTCTGACATTAGTACAATGATCAGAAATGATCATAAAACACAGACTGCAGACCACAGCTCTAAGTGGCCCATGGGTTCTAGCCAGGTGTGAAGTGGCCAGGCGTGGCCTACAGACAATCACGTCTCTTGAGTGGGTGAAACATGGGACCTCATACCTGGCAAGTGTTTTTTGGTTTTCTTTCTTTCTTTCTTTCTTTCTTTCTTTCTTTCTTTCTTTCTTT
>NW_026585643.1:7208607-7260460 GCF_907164565.1 Psammomys obesus | reverse complement strand
TTCTTTCTTTCTTTCTTTCTTTCTTTCTTTCTTTCTTTCTTTCTTTCATTGAACCTTGACCTCTTACATAATCTTAACGCTATCAACAGTTCAGGTAATGAGCACATATGCAGCCTGTCAGAGTCAGAAAAAAAAATCTTTTAAAAAAGGAATTGGAAACTGAGTAGAGGGATAAACTGAACTCTGAAGAGGCCTCAAGCACCATACAGGGCAGAGTTCTCATGGGAACTAGGAGGCAGCAGCACATAGCTGAGTCCCGAGTTGGTTCAGTCACTGTGTGACTTTAGACAAATTGATGTCCCTGAAGCTTAACTTCCTCCTGTGTAATTTGAGAGTTAATGAGTTAATGCTTGTACAAGTGCTTTGGGCAAGCCTGGCATATCTGAGCTATGATCAGGAGCCATGGCACAGGCATGTGTGTTCCCAGAAACTGCCTAAGTGCTCAGCACAGTGCTGATGAGTCACTTAACATTGCTGGAGTGCCAGACTGAGGACAGCGAGCACACTGTCTCCTGACTGGCTGGGCCCCTTTCTAACACGTGCTCCAGCCTCTCGGGTGAGCCGTGTGGTCCTGCTGCCCTGGTTCTCTGCCCCATCCCCGCTGCCTGTACTGAGTGCGCCTGAGACTCAAATGTGGCTGATCAGATGAAGCCCCTGGCACTGTGCTCTTCTGTAGAATGGAGGCTGCCAAACTGACCCTCACTTCCTTGATTTGTAAAATAAAATAGTATAAGAACATCTCCACACCTGTCAGTCAGTTTGGCCATTGTCCATAGCTATTTTTGCACCACAAAGGTAGAGCTGAGACCACAACAGAGACCATGGGCATACAAAACTTCCTGTTCCTTTGCGACAACGACAACAAAAAAAGCTTTGACAGTCCCCAATTGGTACCTAAATCTTATAATCATGTGTGGTAGTTGGAATAAGAATGACCCCCATAGGCTCATATATTTGAATGCTTAGCCACCAGAGTAAAACTGAAAGGATTAGGAAGTGTGGGCTTGTTAGAGGAGGTGTGTCACTGGGGGTGGGTTTTAAGATTTTAAGATCTCAAGCCAGACACAGTCTCTCTCTCTGCCTCTCTCTCATCTGCTCCTCTAGCTTGCTGCTATGCTCCCTGCCATGATCCTAATGCCCCTCTGAAGGGGTACACAAGCCCCCAATTAAATGTTTTCTTTTGTAAGCATTTCCATGGCCAAGGTGTTTCTTCACAGCAATAGAATACTAAGACCTCATGTTTCACCAGTTGCAAAATAGAGAGTAGTCAGATGAGAAAACAAAACGTAAATTGAGAAAGTGGTCTGCAGAGAGAAGAGAATGATGCACACAGCAGGGCCGACAGCTACAGAAGAAACAGCTCAGGATGGAGAAGGGCGGTGATGTCACAGGGAGATGGGGTCAGAGGTGGAGAATCCACTTCCTCCACTGGTGACTGTTGCTCTTGGAGGGAGTTCTCACTTCCTCTCACAGGAACCTTCCAGTAGGACTTTTCAGAGCACTAGAAGGTACTTGATCCAAAAGGAAGCAAAGCAGCCGCCATTGCCATAGTAACGTCAGTGACATAAGTAAAGCCCATTTGTAGGAAGGCCCAACACTGAGTATGAATGGGGGGAGGGAGGCTTTTGGAGCCACATAGGGATTTCCCTGTATTGATGAGGATGCTCTGGATTTTGCACAGAGCATTCAGCCATCTCCTGTCTCCTGTAAGAAGTAACTCTCTTTTCCCTGAGGTGACAACTGCATTTCTTCGTGTTCCTAAGAAGTAAATCTCAACTAAGACATGAGAAGACACAATCTCTTGTCCTATCTCCTTCTATTAGGGGCTCAGCCTAGGCCTTCTTTGATGCCCATGTCTCCTGATACATTTTGGGATGGATTCAGTCACCCGGGTGGGGCATAACCTTCTGTACCTTGATCCCTGGTGATCTAAGCACCTCAGTTTAGGACATGAGAGGGATTTGGTTGTGACTCCTGTTGTCTCATTGATTCCCCAGCTTAATCTGGCTGGCTTGGTAGGTACCCTCTTCCTGCCTCGCTACCCAATGGGTATCCCTACCAAAGCTGCCTCCAGCACTGGTCAAGGTTGTGAAAGTGGCGGCGCTCCGCCTCTAGAACCACCAAACAAGGCTTCCAGAGGAGAAGAGTATGTGAGACTTTAGGGCAATGTGAAGGTGCCTTTGAAGTGTAGGGTCACCAATTTAAAGCCAAGGATATTCACCCAGAGAGTGTTTTTCTCGTGCTACTATGGTATAGGGGTGGAGGGAAGTGGTCACTGGGTCTATGCAAGATGGTAAAGGCAGCCAAGTAAGTTAGTGGTTGTCATGGCTTAAATAAGAAACGTCCCCCATAGCCTTGTGCATTTGAACACTGGCTTTTCAGCCAGTGTTGCTGTTTGGGGAGACTTGGGTGGTGTGGCCCGATTAGAGGAAATAGGCCAATGCCGTTGGGCTTTGAAAGCCTCAATCTGCACCTTCTAGTGTGCTCTCCCTGCTTCGAACTTACACTAGAGTGTGAGCCCTCAGCACTCTGCCCCAGGGCCAAACCTCCCAGATGCGACAGACCCTTAGCCCTCTGAACTGTAAGCCCTAAATAAACTTCTTTATTCCGTATGTTCTCTTAGTTCACGGTGTCCCATCACAGCAACAGAAAAGTTTCTACAAGTGTTTCAGTGATGTATCATATAATCTAAACTGATGGCAGTAATTTGGATATGTGTGTTTATTTTTTTATTTGTTGAAATTAAAATATATTTACTTTGTTCTTCCCATTTCCTCCCTCCACCCTCTCCTATATACCCCACCAGTTGCTTTCTGTCAAATTTTTTGTCCTTTCTGTGTGTCTTTAAGTGTGTGTATGTGTATTCCTAAATATATAAAACAACCTGCTCAATCCATATAATATTACTTGCATCTATATTATTTCAGGGCTGACCACCTGGTATTGGATAAATAATTGGGGAGGGGATAGAAGACTTTCCTCAGAAAGGCTATTTCTCCTGATCTCAGAACTCCTTACTTGCCCTTTGAGATTTCCATCGTTCATATTGGCAGGTCTGTTGGAGTGGTCCTTGTTCAGGTCTTGTGTAGGCAGCCAGACTGATGAGACACCATGGGTGGAGCTTCTCTAACATTTCAAGGAGACATACTCTCACAGCAAATTCCCCTATTCTCTGGCCCTTCTAGTCTTTTCAACCCCTCTTCCAAAATGATCCCTGAACCCTAGGTGCAGAAGTTATATTGTAATGTGTCAGTTGAGACTGGACATGGGAAGGTCACTTGTTCTCTGTATTTTGATTAGTCATGATTAGCCTCTACCTGTGGCAAGGAGAACTCTCTTTACAAGGGCTGAGAACTATACATATCTTTGGGTGTCTGAGTTAGGGTTTTTATTGTTGTAGTAAAACATCATTAGCAAAAGCAACTTGGAGAGGAGAGGGCTTATTTCATCTTACACTTTCAGACTGCAGTCCATTGCTATAGGAAGTCAGGTCAGGAACTCATGACAGGAACCTGGAGGCAGGAACTGAAACAGAAGTCATGGAGCAATGCAATTTACTGGCTTGCTCTTCATGACTAGGTCAGCGTGCTTTCTTATTCCATTTAGGGCCACCCATGTATGGGTGTCGCCACCCCCTGTTGGATGGGCCTACTCACATCAAACATTTATCAAGAAAATGCCCACAGGCTTAAGTGAAGCCCAATCTGGTAGGGGCATTTTCTTAATTGAGATTCCCTCTTCCCAAGTGACTCTTGTCTGCATGTCACATTGACCAAAACAAGACAAGGCGAAACAACAACAAACTAGCTAGCGCAGTGGGTATAAGGATAAACATCTAGAACGTAGTAGTTGACAATTATGCTTGTTTACTAAAGAGGCAGGTGCAGGTTCTCCTCCAAGATCCATGACTTCGCTAGCCCCAGGTAGTTGCTTAGGATACCAGTTTCTCTTGTTGGGTTGTCCTTAAGTCCAATTAGAGAGCTACTGGCTATCTCTAAGGTATGCTTGCCACTACTGCACCTGTAGGGTTACTGTGGCATTCTGGACATTGTTATGGTTCATAGGTAACATGGCTGGGTAGGACTGTTGGTTGCTTCCCTCCCTAGGAAGCTTACATGGCACCTTCTTGTACCATAAAAACTAGTCCTCAGGGAAGTAGTGTTTTAGTCAGATCCAGCTTGGGTCCTCTGGGCCCTGTGTCTGAAGTGCATGGGACTTATCTTCTACTTCTTGGGGGCAACCAAGGACAACATCAATAACCTGTAATGTTTGGGGAGTCTCTTGGACAACCCTGACCAACAACTCAAAAGAAGGCGTGTCATACCTGGTGCTGGGGTAGTATTGTCAGCCCAGGTGGATAAATTTTATTTAGACTATCTATGTATCCATATACTTATATGTGTTATATGTAATTTTAGTAAATAGATGATAATATGATTCCTTATAACTTTTTGAGACATTTTTACAATTATTTTCCCCTCCTTGCTCTCTGGTTTTAACCTCCCTCCCTAACCAAAGCCCACCCCCGATTCTTCCCATTTTTCCTTCCAAATCACTTGTACCCTGCCATTTCCTTCTCTCTTGCCTCACCATACCTTTTCACTTTCCTGCTTTGGGGAGTTATTTCAGGTTGTACACTCACATCTGTGTAGAAAGAGCATGAGACACTTGTCTCTCTGGGTCTAGGTTACCTCAGGAAGTATGACCTCTCTTGGTTCCATCCACTTACCTCATGCTTTTTACTTGGGTGCTTGGTTCTGAATGCTCAGGTCCTTGTACTTACACAGCACACACTTGTATCACTGAGCCATCCTCCCAGTCCTCTATAGTTTGGAGCTTCTTACTATGTATACACACACGTTACATTTTTATTAATTCTTTGAGAACATTACACATGCATACAATGTATTTTGTTCATATTCACCTCCGCTTCGCCCTTAACTGGTCTTGGTCCAACCCCTAGTCCTCTTCTTTCCAGCTTATGTCCCTTCCTCCACCACTGCCCTGAATTCAGTTGGTGCTACCCATGTACACCATGGCTGTGGGGCCGTCCACTGGGGCATGGCCAATGAACCAAGGACCTTTGATAGAGGAGATTTCAAGACAGCTTAATATTTACTTTATCCCATGGTTATTAATAATCACTCTGATACATGTGTACAATAAAAAGACATTGACCAGGGAGAAAAGAAATCTATAGTTTGAAGAGAAAAAGCACCAGGTGAAGGTAAGATCACAAGCCCAATACTCAACAGTCCTCAAATGTTGTGAATAGCTTCCTCCAAGACTGGATCCATTGATTCCATCCTGCAGGGAAGACTCTTAGGCAAGAAAGTAAACAACTTAAAAAACCTTCAGGGAATCCTTGGAACCAACCAAATTTACTACCCCCTCCCAAAGCAATAAAAGATGCAAAGACCAACTGCTTGGAAGAAGCTGAAACCAGACTGACTTCCTGGAAGAGGTTTGGAACCACTGAGTCAGTTAGCAAGGACACTCACTATCTAACTTGTTGAACTGCCTTCATTCAGGCTGTGCAGTATGCTCCAAGTTCCTACCTTCTGTGAGCTGTCACCCATGCTGCAGCTGTCTTTAAGTCATTTCTGCTCCTGTAAGGAACCCCTTCCCCATACTCCTGTAGGCAACCTTAATAAAATCCAGTGGTCCACCAGGTGGGCAGTAGGCAGTTCCCATACTTGGGTTTGTCATTGTTTCCCTATCTGAGTTGGGTAGACGTGTGTTGCATCTTCTCAGGAAAAGCTTTGTCATACAACATCAAGTGACAAGGGCACTAATGGTGGCAACACCAAGAGAGTGGCAAGTTCTTAATCTGGTGGCATCAACTCCAATGGAACTTTGTGTAGTGTCTACAAGGGACGGGTCTACAGTCTCGAAGTTTGAAGAAGGCTTTTCGATTTGTAGGACTGCCAGGAAGTTAGAAGTCCAGGTGAAGTTTGAAAAGATCCCTTAGACTGTAATGTAGAGACCAGAGGAGGCTTCCAGGAACTAGGAAGCTCTTGTAGGTGATTAGATTAGAAGCTGTAAAAGTGTCTCCTTAGTGCAAAACACATCCTGGGTCCACTCCAGATCTGCTTCATTGGCAGCCATGGGCACAAGGTCCTGAACCTGTGTTCTAATATGTTCTGCTAGAGATTTGGCTGTCAGCTGAAGTCTAACAACAGACCACATCCCGGCTTAGAGCAGCAGAGAGGGAGTAGATGGAACTGACTCTCAGTGGAAGAACGGTGACATCAGGGTGGTAGAGTGGGATTGGGGAAGTGGGAAAAGCCAGATTTCCAGGAAGAAATGGGCATATGGCAGTGTCCCTATGGCAACGGGACAAGAAGGCTGGAGATACAGGTCTGCAGGGCAAGGTCAAAGATTCAGTTTGTTTGCAGCACAGAGCCAGTGTCACCAAGAGGTCAGCTGGAGAGTGAAACTCTGGGTCAGAACCACATCCTGCCATGGCTCCCAGCTGAGACCTAAGATGGGTTCCTGTAGGAAAGCTGAATTGGCCACTGTGGGCCACAGTAATAATGACATGGATGCCCCAAACACTAACCCTGAGTATCATAGCACCCTGAAGGTGGTATGGGAACAAAGAAGACTAGCGTTAAGATAGGTAATGGAGCCCAAAGTCCAAGTTCTCAGCACAAAGGAGATTTATTTGCCCCAGAGGGACAAAGGGCAGGGAATAAGAGACAAAGGCAGGAAATAGAGGATGGGGGAGAAGGGGAGGGGAACAGTGGAAAGGGGGAAGGGGTATTTGTCCTAAAGGGACCAAGGACTGCCTCAGGATAGAGGGGACAGATGTGGCCATAGGCAAATGACAGTTTCTAAAGGTAAAAGGGGAAACCCTGATTGAGGATGAGGTGTTTAATTTTAATTGGGCATGTTAATTAAGTGAGCCAAAGGGGGCTTTTGAGTCAATACTTTGATAGCTGGACCTCAGTGGTCAGCCTCAGGAACAGGAAATGGCCAAATAAGGGAATAGACCTTGATGGCTAGCTTTGGTAACATAATGTAATGTTTTTTAGCACGGTAGAGGGAATAGGAAAGAAGGGCAAGGCCTACCAAAGCCATGTTCGCCATGGCCGTGCCCAAGCTGGCCGGAGTCCCTTCAGTAGCTATCAGGATCATACTAGCATTCCCAGGACCCAGAAAGCCAAGGCAGGAAGATTATATTTGAGCCAGCCTAGGCTATACAGTAAGACGCTGCCTGAAGCAAACCAGAAAGGAAAAGAAAGTAGAGAAAAAGAGGTTGAGGGAAGGAGGAAAAATGGGCAGGAAAGGTGAGAAAGAAAAAAGGGGAGGGAGGGAAGCAGGAAGGGAAAATAACTTAGTCTGTAAAGACCTCCTGTCAGAGCAGAAAGGTCTGAGTTTAACCCTCAAAACTCAGGCAACAACTTGGATGTGGCAACTTACACATATTACACTGGAACTGAGGGGGAGACAGGAGAACCCCTCCTTCCTTGGCCAGCCTAGCCTAAGCAGGGAACCCAGGTCCCAGTGAGAGGCCCTGTCTCAACAAATAAGGTGAATAACCCCGGAGGAATGACACCCAAGGTTAACTGCTAGCTTCTACAAGCAAATGCACACATGTGTAGCTCCCTTTCCATGTCCTTACACACAAATGGAGATGGGAAGATTCCGTACGGCCCAGAGTGCAATTTATTGATAGAAGTATAGTCAATGGAGGCAGCAAGACCAGTGAGTCTCCAAGCACTGGTTTAAGCGGGTCTTTTTTTTTTTCATTTTTTTATTAATTAATTCAATTTACACTCAGTCATAGGCCCTTCCCTCTTTTCCTCCCAGTGCCATTCTCCCTCCTGCCTCCCCTCTCCCCTATTTCTCAGAATAGGGGAGCCCCCTACCCAGATACCGAAGCTCATCTATTCTCCTGTGGCCTGGTAGGGAAGTTCCATCAGGAGGAGATATCAGAAATCAGTTAACACAGTCTGTGTCAGAGATATCCCCCACTCCCTAACTAGTGGGTCAAAATGAAGCCATCGCTCTGTGAATTGTAGTATGTCTATCCTGCACTATATGACTAAAATCCACTTATTACTGTATATATACCGTGTGTGTCTTTCTGAGTCTGTGTTACCTCGCTCAGTGTGATCTTTTCTAGTTCCATCCATTTGCTGCAAATTTCATGATTTCCTTTTTTTTAATAGCTGAGCAATATTCCATTGTGTAAAGTACCACAGTTTCTTTATCCATTCTTTGGTTGAGGGACATCTAGGTTGTTTCCAGTTTCTGGCTATTACAAATAAAGCTGCTATGAACATAGTTGAACAACTGTCCTTGTTGTATGGTGGAGCACCTTTTGGGTGTATGTCTAGGAGATGTATAGCTGGGTCTTGAGGTATGGCTATTTCCAGTTTTCTGAGAAAGTGACAGGCTGATTTTCAAAGCGGTTGTATAAGTTTGCACTCCCACCATCAATGGAGGAGGGTTTCCCTTTCTCCACATCCTCCTCATCATGTGTTGTCACTTGAGTTTTTGGTCTTGAAATGCAAAGACATGACTCATCCAAGCCAAGCAACCTGGTTTATCTTGACCTAGTATCGGAGTCAAGAGTGGAGTACACTCCTGGTTCAGAACTCCACAGGTCCCCTTCAGGGTTTGTGACCTCTTACAGTGTGCTTTGAGACTGTTCTAAGGAAAGCATTGGTCGGGATGACTGGAACAGTTATGATAGTCACACTCAAGATGGCAAAAGCTAGGTCAGGATGGACCCCACAGTCCGGTGAAGTCGCCTGTGTGCCTTGAGGCATGGTGAAACAGCACGAAGCCTGGATTCCAAATATCCAACCCTCAGGGGAAAGTTGCTTCCTAGCAAGTCATTTCACCTCTGACACGGGATTTCAACATCTGATTTAAATGCAGCCAGAGAGAATCAGAATCCGTCGTTAGTCCTCAGTCAGGCAGTATTTGATGCATTCTAAGAGTTCTTTTGGTGTCAACCTCCCTTCCCACTGGTGAGGGTGCGCATGAGGAATTCTAGTTTACAGATTCTACATACCATGATTCCACCCTTCCTCCCCATCAAAAAGAAAAGAACAAAAAGCCAGGAAAACTCCTTCTCCCATCAACAGCCGTCTACTGGCTACAGTCAACTGCTGTAGAAAGGTGAGCTGCCCTTCCAAGCATTCTTCTCTCCAGGCCCAGCTTGAAATCCAGCCCGAGAGCTCTCCCTTAACTGTCCACCAAAATGTAAGTACCTCTTGGGGAGGTAACACTTTTTACAAAAGAAAAACCCAGCCTTTATTTATCACACACCACACACTGCTGTTCCGTAACTCCCCTCCATACAAACCCTGCGGGATCTTGGACACTCATATCTCTGGCCTCATTTTCCCAGTAAGGAAAACAACACTCAGGAGCCAGGGGATTTATCCACCTGCACAGAGCCTGGGGACAGCCAGGCAGACCCGGGTTCTGTCTCATCTGCTGCTGATACTATGCTGTGGTCTCTGCTCCTGCAAGCGGCTGTGGCAGACAGGACTGGGACTCAGTATGTCCAGCATGGGGAAAAGAGCTTAGGTAGGAACTGGGACAAAGACATAGAGGCCTCTGGTGGAGCTAAGGTCTGGCTCCAGCCAGCTAGACCAAGGCTTGAGAACTCTTCTCAGACATGTTTGTTCCCCAACAATCTTATCTCCAAGCATCTTTCAAGAGGCCCTGAGCCTTGACAATACTAATTAATATTTACTGAGCCTTTGGTGGTGCAGTCTTCCCATGAGCTATCAGAAGAGAACAGGTCCTGGAAAGGCCTCAGAAGCAGGAGGCCCCTTCTGTCCTTTAACCTACACAACAGGAGCTCAGAGTCCATCTGGCCCCCAGGGCTCTTTTCCAGAGGTTTCAGGACAGCCTACTTGCATATGGACAGCATTTTGTCTGTGAACTTTGCTGCTGACAGGAGAGAGAGAGGCATTTCAGGGCTGTAGAATTGTTGATACTAGTTTGTGACTAAGAGACCGGCAGAGCCAGAAAGTAGTGTGTACTCTTTAGTTTACAATACAGAGGCTCAAGACCTCAGCCACAGCGCTGAGCCAGGGACCTGTACAGAGGACCTGAGCCCCTGCCTCCTTGTGAGTGCTCTAATCCTTTTTAACAGAACTACCACACACGGTTGGATGTGGTAACTCCTACCTGTAATCGTAGTTGCCCTCACTGGGTCCCCTGGCTTAGCGTGACTAAAGCCGTTTGGTTTCCTGGCAGGCTGCTAGATGGTTAATTCACTCTAGCTGCGTGACTCCAGACCAACTGATTAAACTGAGCCTGTATTTACTCCTCTGCATAAAAAGAACAGGACTCAGTATGGACAGCCTTTGGCCCTGGAAGCACAGGGCGCAGACACTGGAAGCCGGATGCTATTACATCCTTTCACCCCACAGCCCAGTGCAGAGGCGGGCTGGGGCTAGCGCTCCCCCTAGAGGCCGATCTAGGGACAGGCTGCTTCCAAGGCCAGCCCGACTACAAGGCTTCAAATGCACCCAAGGGAATGAACATTTTGGAAAGCAGAGCTCCTTAGAGCCTGCAAAACCTTTGACATCCTGTTCTTGGGGATCGGGGCAGATCCTGCTGCCATTCGCAGATCCTCAGGCTGCTGAACTGACCAGCATTGGCTAAGCTGGAAAAAACAACCACCACCACCCTACTTCTTTGTTTAGCCGACATTACAGAGAATCTACTGGGAGCCTCAGAGAAACCCGCCAACCATCACGGCACCCAGCTTTTTAAAATGTGTTCAGTAACCCAGTCCTCATAATTACATGACAAGTATTTTATAGGCTGAACCTATCTCCCCAGCCCAACACTGAGTTTTTTAAAAAAGCCAGGTGTGGTGCATGACTTTAATCCTAGCACTCGGGAGACAGAGGAACAGGAGAATCTTTGTGAATTTCAAGGCCATCCTGGTCTATTTAGTCTCAGGCCACCGAAGGCTACATAGTGAGACCCTGTTTCAAAATAAAGCAAACAGCCCCCCCCCCCAACAATTTGTGGTTACAGGTTCCTCATTCGGTGACACGGAATGAACATTAGAGCCAGCAGTTTTAAAAGGTTGCTCTGTCACAGTTCAGTGGTATCCATCACCCAGGGAAGGCACAGCTTCCTGCCGTGTAGACCAAGGAAAGGAGGCTACCTCTGTTTGAGTGCCGTGCCTGGGTGTCCGTTCTATACACTTCTTTTTTTGCCTGTTTGAGGTTGTGGTGTTGCTTTTTTTTTTACCTGTTTGAGGTTGTAATGACATAGGGTCTCTCTATGCAGCCCTGGCTGGCCTAGCACTTGCCATATAGACCAAGCTGACCTTCAGTTCACAGAATCCTGACCCTGTCCCCACCTCCAGTGCTGGGATTAAAGGCATGCACCATCACACTGGGCCCGGATCCCCTTTTTCTTATTTAAGTATACCTGCTCTTACATTGGTCAGAACCAGAGAACCTAGCGCAACACCCAGCTTATTGTAATCCTGGGTATATATATTGTAATCCTGGAATAGTGTCTATAGAAGACAAGATTCTGTTCTCAGGCTTGGCGACAGGTGACTTCACCCAGGCTGGTCTCAAATTTACAGCATCCCTACCAAAGCACTGTGCCTGGATGAAACGGTGGCAGTAAGATTTCCAAGAATGAGAAAATTCTGAATGACTGAGAAGGGGAAGAACACCAAAAGAGGACAGGAGACAGAATAATATTAAAATGATTTTTTAATTGTCATTATATCTATTCACTGTACATAGCCCTGCCTCACATCTTCATACCATTATTTATACTGTGAATATATTCTCCACTTGTCCATCCCTCTCCCCTCTCTTCCTCACATTAGTTTTTGTTTCTACTTCCACATCATATCCACACACACATGATTTTATATGCCTATATGAAATCTAGAAACTGGAAATGAGAGAAAACATACCTTGTGTTCCTGAGATGGGTTTCATTCACTGAACATGCCAATCTCCCGACCCACTCACTTTCCTGAAACAATATAACCCCATTCTTCTTAATGGGTCAGAGATTTTCACCGCGTGTATAGACCACCTTTTTCCTTATTCTTTCTTCTGTTGTGAGACACTTGTTGGTTCCATGGCCTGGCTTTTGCGGACGGTGCTGCAGTAAACACTGATGTGCGAGAACACGGCCCATGATGTGCTGATTTTGAGACCTGTGGGAGAGTGCCCAGGAGTTGGATGTGACTGGGTCATACAGTTTGGTTTTTTGAGAACCCTCCATGATTTCCACAATGGCTGGACTGTTGCCTGGGGGCTATGTGTCAGGCATTCTTTCTGTTCACATCTCACCAGCATTCGATGTTATTTATTTCCTAATGACTGCCGTCCTGACTAGATGAGATGGAATCTCAATGTGCTTTTTATTTGCACATGCCTGATCACTCGTGATGGTTGACCTTTTGTATGTGTTCATGTGTGTGCAGGCACACACACATATATAAGTACATGTGCACATACATCTGGCTGTGTAGAGGTCAGAGGTTGATGCTGTGTGTCCTCTTCCATCTATATCCACTGTATTTTTTGAGACTGCCTCTCTGAAACTGGAGTCCACTTATTTTGATAGTTTGGCTGGTGAGGGAGCCCCCAGGATCCTCCTGTCTCTGCCTAACCCCCAAGGTTGGATATGTAAGAGCACACCACCATGCAGGGTTTTTAATGTTGGTTCTGAGAATCTGAACATGTGCTTATGTGGCGGGTACCAAATGAGCCTTCTCCACAGCCTTCGGGTTACTTTGTTTTAAGACAACAACTGATTGATGTTTTCAAGATATTGAAGAAGAAATTAACATCAGCCTCTATCTTTATATCTTTTCTACCCTCAAAAAACTTGGGCATGATACAAAATATCCCCAGATGTGGAAGTTCTTAAACATCTGCCATGAAGATACTGTGTTGGAACATACTTTGAATGAAAGGCTAAAATAAGGGCCAGAGTATGAATCAGGGTGGCCAAATATATTGGCAAACTTGTTTGTGCCGGGAGCCAAAGCTATTTAGTGGAGACAAAGCTATCTACTGAAGCCAAAGCCTGGTAGTGAGCAAAAGTCAGTCGGTGGAGACCTAAAGCTAATTAGTGAAAGAGTTATCTAGGACCCTAAGTTATGGTGATAGATCTGTGAGGACATCCATCTGTTAGTCTTAGAGCATCCGTGAGATATCTTAAGAGAACATCCTTACGGTATCTTGAAGGTGCAATATTCAAGCCATGAAAGCACCCTTCCTGTCTCCTGCAGCAGTAAATTAGCCTTCCCCCTTTCCTGCCTTCTCCCTATATAAGCTGGGTAAAAATTTCTAATAAACGAGACTTTGATCAGACAAACCGTCTTGGCCTCCTTCTTCACGTCTCTCTGTCCCTACCCCATTCTTTTTACCCCCCTTTAGGACCCCATTGAACTCCTTCGGGTCGGACATGTTTGACCTTGAATAGCTGAACTGAAAGGAAAGGGGGACACACATCAGTTGTGAAAAAGCATCAGGTGGTAATAGTGTGTGCACTGAAAAGTAAATAAAGAGGCGTGAGCATACTGCAAAGCCTTGTACTCCATAGGGGAAGGTCAGCTATCTATCAATTTAGAGAAAGGGTTATGCAAGTCTAATTCAAGAATCCATCAAAAAGATCATTGAGCATGACCAAGTTGGCTTTATTCCAGAGATGCAGGGATGGTTCAGTACATCAAAAATGTTAAAAGTTACATAAGTGGACTCAAGGACAGAAATCAGATGGCCATCTAGGTACACACAGAAAAGGCTTTTGATAAAATCCAACATGTCCTCATGATAAAAAGTCTCAAAGAAACTAGGAATAGAAGGAGCATGTCTCAACATAATACTTATGACAAACCTACAGCCAACTTTATATTAAGTGGGAAAAAGCTCAAAGCATTTTCACTATAATAAGGAACAAAACAGAGATGGCCACTTCCTGTACATGAAGTGGCCGTCTCAGCTGGGGCACTAAGACAAGAGAGCACATAAACAGGAGACAATAGTGGAGAAAGAAGTAAGAGTGTCTGTATGAGCAGTGATGATATTCTCTACACAAGGCCCTAACGACTTCACCAGAAAACTCTTAGAGACAATGAACACTTTCCGAAAAGAAACAGGTTAAAAATAAGCATAAAAATCAGTACCCTGTTATGCAACAACAAGCATACTGAAAAAGAAATCAGGGAACCATCCCAGTTGTAACAGCTTCAAAAGACAAAACAAAACAAAACACCATAAAATTTTTAAAAATCCAACTTGGAATAAACCCAAGAAAATAAAAGACAAAACATAATAATTGTTTGCTTGTTTTGAGACAGGGTCTATGTAGACCACGCTGGCCTTGAACTCATATCCATCTACCTCTGCCTCCCAAGTATGGAGTTTAAAGGTGTGAGCTATCACACCCAGCCAGAAATGTAAGGCATACATACATACATACATACATACATACATACATACATACATCTTTAAAATACTGAAGAAAGAAATTGAGGAAAATACTAGGAGAGGGAAAGACTTCTCATGCTCATAGATCAGAAGAATTAGTGCTTGTTTTTTCTCATTTTTTGATTCTTTGATAATTTCATATAATATGTTTTGATCATGTTTGATAGGTATTCTCTGCCGACAAAATGAGCCAACTCAAGCCAAATTAAAGTATATAAAGGCAGGTTTAGTAGGGGTAGCTCTCATTTGAGATCCTAAAGGAATGGGGCTGGAGAAGTTGCCATGCAGAGGCAGACAGAAAAATAAGAGGCAGAAAGATACACATACAACAGAGAAAGAGGAAGGACACACACACATACACACACACACACACACACAGAGAGAGAGAGAGAGAGAGAGAGAGAGAAAGAACTAAAATGTCTGGATTATATAGTGAAGAGCCTTTGGGGGAGAGGAAGCCCAGCCCCTGGGCTGGAAAGTTCGGGCAGGGACTGAGGGATGCTGGGAAAACTCAGAGGTTCTACTTATTGTGATAAATAGACACCTTAGCTGCTTGTCCTGGGTCTGAATCCCAACAATAGTCACCACCCCCAATTCTTCTTAGATCTACCCTCTTCCTTACCTACCCTCCCATTAAGTCCAATCCATGTTTCCCCATATTCTCTTGGATAGGTGGCATTCCATTGGAGGGGGCCAGCCTGCCTGTAGTCACACATTAAGAAAATTGTCTCTGTTTTGCAGCACAGCTCCTCAGCTAGGACTGTGACTTTGTGCCTGATCAGCCTCTCCACGCTGGAGTTTTGTCTCCCTCAAACACTGCTGTGAGCTCATATATGCCTTTCTGTGTCTGGAAACGACATTTTCCTGTGATCATTTACCACCTCTGTCTCTACAGTCTTTCCACGTCCTCTTTCACAATGATCCCTGAGACCAAGGGAAGCAGGTGTCCCATTTAAAACTGTGAATTCCATAGTCTGTTTTGTTTTGTGGTTGTTGTTTTGCTTTTGTTTGTTGTTTTTTGTTATTGTTTTGTTTTTGAGACATGACTTCATTTACTATGTATCTTTGGCTGGCCCGGAATGCCCTATGCAAACAAAGCAGGGTGGCCTCGATCTCAGGGTGACGGGGAACCTCCTAAATACTGGAACTAAAGGCGTCTCTGCCATGTCTGGACCAGAGGTTTTTACTCTCTGAACCTTGAGAAGTTGTGGATCTGTGTGCTAATCCTCATCTACTGCAAAACAAAGCTTCTTTGATGAGGGTTGAGAGATGGATTAACACAGATGTAAAAACGGGTCATTTATACCTCTTTAATACTATGTCCATTTGGCCGAGTAACAGCAGTGATTCCTCCTGTAGAGCCTAGGACCTGTTTAGCCACAGGTTCTTGCTCTCAATAACGGTGCCAAGTAAGGCTTCCAACTTGTGCAAAAAGGAGTACAAGACATCACCAAACTAATAAATCATCCCTTGGAAACTGACCATGGATGCCTCTTTAAGGCAGATAGCTGACGATCTCCCCCATGAAATCCTGGACAAAGAAGAGTGTCCCCCTGGATGAGCTTTCAAGTGAAAGAAGAAACTGCAATAGACAGTATGACGTTATCAAATAGGCATGTTCCACAGAGACTGACTAGAGAAGCTGAGGCATGCAGCTAGAGTTCCAGTTGATCTATCTATTGCTAAACTTCTCATGGCTGAACTTCCAGCTTTCCTTTCCCACCACAGGCATTTTTTATGGGATTTTTATGGGATAAACAATAGTAATATCCATTGGAGACAGCTCCACCTTCTGGCTGGTCTCAAGGACACACTGTTTTAACTCTTTTGAGGTACTCTTCTCCCTGTCACAGAGTTGGGGAGCCATCTTATTCCCCAGACAAGGGTCTGTGGAGGACACTTTGAGACAAATCTGTTTTTTGGGTGGGGGGCAACCACTTTTCCAGATTCAGCTCCTCATTGAATACAAACAACATATGACAATTTATTAATATAATGTACCTTACATACCTCAAAAGAACAGGCAGATAGTCATAGAGAGAGATACCTGATGTCCTCTTCTTTCCTCTGTTTGTTCTTATCCTCCCTGAGGGTTGTCACTCAGCAGCTCAGGAAGTCAGGAGGGGCACTGAGAAGAGAAGTGTGCGTGGAATCAGCTGGGGGCTAAGTCAATTTTAATTCCAGAGAACAAAGGCTACATATCCCATGGGGAGTGAGCCGGGGCTCCAAGATGGCTAACTTAACTTTAATTCCAGAGAGCAAAAGCTATATACCCTCCTTGGGGAGTAGGTGGGGGGCTCCAAGGATAGATGTGCATAATTGGTTGGAACTAGATACTTCAAGGATGCTTGATTTGCATTATGCAGCATGTTCGTATCATATGAATAGAAACAGCACATAATTAACATATATGCATGGAGAAGGGAGAGCTAGCAGGGACCTGTTTCAGAGGCCATATATCAAATGTGGTTAGAGGTGTCAGTGTCTAAAGACACTCTCCAGATGAAGTCAGGCAGACAGCAAGAGCCCCTGCTGGGTAAGAGGGAGTCCTACCTTTAATGCCGAGACAGAATGGCTATCTGAACTAGGCAAATACAACCTCAACCAGCAGGGTGCCTCCAACAGTCCTCCATGTAGTTAGTTGTATGACACTATTCCTGGGTAGATGTGAATTATGGCTACTTACCCTAGACAGGGGACCAATGACTGACCAAAGTGAAAACCGATAAACCAACGAGTTTAATGGAGTTACTTACAGGAGTGTAGACAAGGAGCTACTTGTAAGAAGAAATGCCCTTAAGACAGCTGCATCACCAAAGCCCCTCCAGGCATGGGTGGTGAAAGGAACAAGTTAGCTTTCCAGGTTTCTTTATGAATTTCATACCCCATATTAAACTAAGTTCTCCCAGTACTTTTCCAGAAAGCAGAAGGACATGGGCAAAAGGAGAAGTGGGTGGATTGAGACCAGACCCACCCTGTTGCAAAGGAATGAGCAGACCAGCAGTTGTCAGATAACGGTGCACAGCAAACTGCTCCAAAGGTCTCCACCCCGATGCGGATGAATGTCCAGACCTGCAGTACGAGATAGGGCTGCCTGGAAACCAGTCCAGAGGGTCACAGCGCCCCCACCCGGGACATTCTGGGCATAACTTGAAGATCAGACATCCTCCAGATGTCCGGGGCAGGACTAACTGGGCTTGGTTAAAATGAACCAATCATTTTAAACTCAACTACCCTACAGCCCTTCACCCAATCCTAAACTGCCAAGCCTGCAACCGCTGAGCTTCCCCTTGCTTTTTCCTTTAAAAAACCCAAGGCTTTTGTCTCTTGGGGCTGTTCCCTGCTGACTTGCAAAGCAGCCCCATCACGCATTGGCCTGAATAAACCTCTTGCGTTTGCAGCGATCCGTCTCTGTTTCCTTCAACTGCCTCTTTGGTAATTGGGCTCCCGGTGGGCCTAACAGGTGGCATCTCATGAAAGCTGGAAACCTGGAGCACAAATGATCTTCTTCAGGCAGCTCAGGTTGTCTGAGTCTCTTCCAAGTGGCTCACTGGTTCTGCTTCTTCCAGGTGACTCCATGTGAGAGTCTTTAAGAAGCTCAACTTCTCTGAAAGTATCTTTCCATAGTCCTTACTGCTTATATAGTCTTGTGGAGGGAGGGACCTAGTGTACCTGGTCAGTTTCAGGGACTTCCTGAAGTCTTTGAATTGTGTACTTCCTGAGGTTAATGAGTTTCCCTGCAGAACGGAACATGGAATGTTTCCCCTCCTTTTAGAACACTTTGTTTTGTTGAAACAGGATCTCTCTACGTCTCCCTCTCTCCCTCGCTGTTCTACAACTCATCATGTAGACCAGGCTGGCTGTGAACTCATTAAGTTGCCCACCTCTGCCTCCTAGCGCTGGAATTAAAAGAATGTGCCGCCACACCCTCCAAGAATATGCTGTGTCTTAATGAGCTCTCCTTCAAGTTGGGAGGTTTGTAACAGAGGAAAGAGCTGACAACACATGCAGTCAGATACACACACCAGCATAAACATGTGCACATGCGCTTACATGAGACCAAAGAATTAAAAACTAGTTGTTTTGGGTCCTGAGCTAAAACGTTTAAAACATATCAGGCCAGTTGACCTTGCTGCTTCCAGCCAACTGCAGGGAAGAGCTGAGCTTTCTGCTCATTAGAGAGAGGTACTATTGCCAGGAAACCAGCCTGGATGGCCTTGCTCCTGGAAATAGCACAGGCAGACCTAATCTGCCCCTCTCCCCCAGCAGCAGTCCATCAGTCCAGGACAGGACTGCAACCCAAGGCTAGCACAGGACAGGACTGAAGCCCAAGACCAGCCATTCCCCCTCAACCCCACCCCCATCCCCAGGCAAAAGGAAAACAAAGAAAGCCAGAACCGTTCATGGTCCTGGCACTTTTCTACAGTGAACAGTTATGAAATGTAGCACCCCCTTTTTCTGTATTAACCAATAGAAGCTTGCCAGGCTAGAATCCCCTGCTTTGGGCATGCTGGGAGGGACTGGTGTTGTGTCCGAATTGCGATACCCCAAAAGACCACCACCAGGAGCCGAGTCCACTGTAAACCACATGAGGATCTTTTTATTACAAATTTCAAGCTGTAGCTTGGGCTCACACCCCCGATTGCTGAAGCGGTGAGAGCTGAGAGCCCCAAGCTCAGGTTAGTTGGGTGATTTAAAGATTCTGGTCCCTCCCAGCATGCCCAAGGCAGGGGCGATTCCTGCCTGGCAAGCTTGGTCAAAATGCTGCATTTTTAATTGATTGGCTATAGGAAAGTCCCCAAACCATTAATGATCTGGTGTCCCTCCCTAGGGGGATGGGCCAGTTTCCTAGCAATTGAATCTGTAGTGAGTGGGGAAAGAATGCAGTAAGGTGGGTTCTTCCCATCAGGGCATTGCTGGACTTCACCCAGCTAGTTCAGGCCTTAAACTTCAATAATAGCTACTAATTTTTAATCTTTTGGTCTCTCACTGGGACCTATAAATCACCCACAGTTTGGAGCTTGGGGTTCTCTGCTGGATACCAATGCCTTGGATCAATGACCTGAGCATAAGAACTGAAACTCTGAACTGACTAGAGGAAGAAGCAGGCCATGCACTTCAAGATATAGACATAGGGAAAGCTTTTGACTAGGACTCCAGTCAACCAGGAAATAAGACCAACAAATGCCATCTTTTGAAATTAAAAAGTTTTCATACAGCCAAGGAAGCTGCAGTAGAGTGAAGATGCATCCCCTGAATGGGAGAAAATCTTTGCCAACCATACATATGACAGGAAATTAGTATCTAGAATACAGAAAGATCTGACAAATTTAAACATGAAGAAAATAAACAACTCAATTAAAAAAATGAACACTGGAACAGAGCATAGAAATCTAAAAGAAATGTAAATGGCTAAGAAACATTTTTAAAAATATTCAATGTCATCAGCCTCCACAAAAATCAACATTAAAACTTGGAGATTCTATCTCACCCCAGGCTATAGTCAAGAAATGAAATGGCAACAACTACTGGTGATGATGTGGGGAGAAGGGAGCTAATGACCACTATTGATGTAAGTGTAAATTGGTTTAACCACAGTCTCAGTGTTCCTATTGCTGTAATAAAACACCATGAACAAAAGCAACTTGAGAAGAAAAGGGTTTATTTCATATTTATTTTTTTAATTTAATTTAATTTATTTTTTATTAGTTACATTTTATTAAATCTGTATCCCAGCTGTATCTCGCTCCCTCATTCCATCCCAAACCCTCCCTCCCTCCCCATCTCCTCCCTGCCCCTTTCCAAGTCCACTGATTGGGGAGGACTTCTTCCCCTTTCATCTGATCCTGTTTTATCAGGTATCTTCAGGACTGGCTGCAAAGCCCTCCTCTGTGGCCTAGCAGGACTGCTCCTCCCTTGGGGGGGGGGGGAGGCCAAAGAGCCAGTCATTGAGTTCCTGTCAGAAATAGTCCCTGTTCCCCTTACTATGGGAAACCAGTTGGTTACTGAGCTACCACAGGCTACATCTGAGCAGAGGTTCTAGGTTATATCCACAGATGGTCCTTGGTGGAGTGTCAGTCTCAGAAAAGACCCCTAACCCAGATATATTTGTTCCTTGTAGAGTTCCTATCCTTTCCACCTCATACAAACTCCCCCTTCTTTCATATGGTTCCCTGCACTCTGCCGAAGGTTTGGTTATGAGTCTTAGCATCTGCTTTGATACACTGCTAGGCAGAGTCTTTCAGGGGCCCTCTGCAGTAGGCTCCTGTCCTGTTATTTGTTTTCTCCTACGTCCAGTGCACCTCCCATTTGTCTTTCTAAGTAAGGATTGATCATCTTACCCTGTGTCCTCTTTCTTGTTTATCTTCTTTAGGTGTATAGATTTCATTATGCTTATCATATCTTATAGGACTATATGAATGAGTATATACTATGTGTGTCTTTCTCCTTCTGGGGTACCTCACTCAGAATGATCTTTTCTAGATCCCAC
This sequence comes from Psammomys obesus, assembly GCF_907164565.1. NCBI lineage: Eukaryota > Metazoa > Chordata > Mammalia > Rodentia > Muridae > Psammomys > Psammomys obesus. Next base: position 7,239,511 of record NW_026585643.1, on the reverse strand, counting down.
CATTTGCCTGCAAATTTCATGATTTTCTCGTTTTTGATTGCTGAGTAATATTCCATTGTGTAAAAATACCACAATTTCTGTATCCATTCCTCTGTTGAGGGCCATCTGGGTTGTTTCCAGATTCTGGCTATTATGAATAAAGCTTCTACAAACATGGTTGAGCAAATGTCCTTGTTGTGTACTTGAGCAAATTTTGGGTATATGCCTAGGAGTGGTATAGCTGGATCTTGAGGAAGCACTATTCCTAATTGTCTGAGAAAGCACCAGATTGACTTCCAAAGTGGTTGAACCAGTTTACATTCCCACCAGCAGTGGAGGAGGGTTCCCCTTTCTCCACAACCTCTCCAGCATGTGTTGTCACTTGAGTTTTTCATCTTGGCCATTCTGATGGGTGTAAGGTGAAATCTTAGGGTCGTTTTGATTTGCATCTCCCTGATGGCTAAGAATGTTGAGCATCTCTTTAAGTGTTTCTCTGCCATTCTATATTCCTCTACAGAGAATTCTCTGTTTAGCTCCATACCCCATTTTTTAATTGGATTACTTCATTTATAGCTTTTTAACTTCTTTAGTTCTTTATATATACTGGATATCAGCCCTCTATCAGATATAGGGTTGGTGAAGATCCTTTCCCAGTCTGCAGGCTGTCGATTTGTTCTGATGACAGTGTCTTTTGCTTTACAGAAGCTTTTCAGTTTCATGAGGTCCCATTTATTGATTGTTGCTCTTAGAGCCTGTGCTGTTGGTGTTCTGTTCAGGAAATTGTCTCCTGTGCCAATGAGTTCTAGGCTGTTCCCCACTTTTTCTTCTAACTGATTTAGAGTATCTGGTTTTATGTTGAGGTCTTTGATCCACTTGGACTTTAATTTTGTGCAGGGTGATAAATATGGATCTATTTTCATTTTTCTGCATGTGGACATCCAGTTGGACCAGCACCATTTGTTGAAGATGCTGTCTTTTTTCCATTGAATGGTTTTGGCTTCTTTGTCAAAAATCAAGTATTCATAGGTGTGTGGTCTTATTTCTGGGTCTTCTATTCGGTTCCATTGATCCTCCTTTCTGTTTTTATGCCAATACCATGCAGTTTTTATTACTATTGCTTTGTAGTACAGCTTGAGATCAGGGATGGAGATACCTCCAGATGATCTGTTGTTGTACAGGATTGTTTTGGAGATTCTGGGTTTTTTGTTTCTCCATATGAAGCTGAGAATCTTTTTTTCAAGGTCTGTAAAGAATTGTGTTGGTATTTTGATGGGAATTGCATTGGTTCTGTAGATTGCTTTTGGCAGGATGGCCATTTTCACAATGTTAATCCTACCAATCCATGAGCACGGGAGATCTTTCCATCTTCTGATATCTTCTTCAATTTCTTTCTTCAGAGACTTAAAATTTTTTTAAACAGGTCTTTCACTTGCTTGGTTAGTGTCACCCCAAGGTATTTTATGTTATTAGTGGCTATTGGGAAGGGTGTTGTTTCACTGATTTCTTTCTCAGCCCTTTTGTCTTTGGTATACAGGAGGGCTTCTGATTTCTTTGAGTTGATTTTGTATCCTGCCACTTTGTTGAAGGTGTTTATCAGCTGAAGGAGTTCTCTGGTTGAATTTTTGGAGTCGCTCATGTATACTATTATATCATCTGTGAATAGTGAAACTTTGACCTCTTCCTTTCCAATTTGTATCCTCTTGATCTCCTTAAGTTTTCTTATTGCTTTAGCTAGGACTTCAAGTACTATGTTGAAGAGACATGAAGAGAGTCGGCAGCCTTGTCTTGTCCCTGATTTCAGTAGGATTGATTTAAGTTTCTCTCCATTGAGTTTGATGTTGGCTATAGGCTTGCTGTATGTGCCTTGTATCCCTGATCTCTTCAAGACTTTTAACATGAATGGGTGTTGGACTTTGTCAAATGCTTTTTTCAGCATCTAAGGAGATGATCATGTGGTTTTTCTCCTTCAGTTTGTTTATGTGGTGGATTACATTGATGGATTTCCGTATGCTGAACCACCCTTGCCTGGGATGAAGCCTACTTGGTCATGGTGGATGATATCTTCTATGTGTTCTTGGATTCAGTTTGCAAGAATTTTATTGAGTATTTTTGCATCAATGTTCATAAGAGAGATAGGTCTGAAATTCTCCTTTTTTGTTGGATCTTTATGTGGTTTAGGTATGAAGGTGACTGTGGCTTCATAGAATGAGTTTGGTAATGTTCCTTCTGTTTCTATTTTGTGGAATAGTTTGAAGAGAATTGGAGTTAGCACTTCTTTGAAGGTCTGGTAGGATTCTGCACTGAATCCATTTGGCCCAGGGCTTTTTTGGAAGGGAGACTGTTGATGACTGCTTCTATTTCCTTGGGGGATATAGGGCTATTCAGTCTTTCTACTGGATCTTGACTTTATTTTGTTAGATGAACTTTATCTAGAAAATTCTCCATTTCTGTTAGATTTTCAAATTTTGTGGCATATAGGCTTTTGTTGTACAACCTAATGATTGTTTGGATTTCCTCACTGTCTGGTAGTTATGTCCCCCTTTTCATTTCTGATTTTGCTGATTTGGATAGTTTCTCTCTGCCTTTTAGTTAGTTTGGCTAAAGGTTTGTCTATCTTGTTGATTTTCTCAAAGAACCAGCTCTTGGTTTCATTGATTCTTTGAATAGTTTTATTTGTTTCTAATTGATTGATTTCAGCCCTGAGTTTGATTATTTCCAGCTGTCTGGCCCTCTTGGGTGTATTTCTTGGGCTTTCAGTTGGGCCATTAAGTTGCTTATATGAGATGTCACAAATTTCTTCTTGAAGGCACTTAGTGCTTATAAATTTTCCTCTGAGCACTGCTTTCATTGTGTCCCATAAATTAGGGTATGTTGTACCTTCCTTTTCATTGAATTCTAGGAAGTCTTTAATTTCTTTCTTTATTTCTTTCTTAACCCAGCTGCCATTGAGCAGCAAGCTGTTCAGTTTCCATGTGTGTGTAGGCTTTTTTCTAATTCCATTGTTGTTGAGGCGCATGGTGGTCATATAGAATACAGGGGATTATTTCAATCCTCTTGTATCTGTTGAGGCTTGCTTTGTGATCAACTATATGGTCTATTTTGGAGAAGGTTCCATGAAGTGCTGAAAAGAAGGTATACTCTTGAGTTTGGGTGGAAAGTTCTGTAGACATCTATTAGGTCCGTTTGATTTAGGACCCCTGTAAGTGCCTTTATTTCTTTATTAGGCTTCTGTCTAGATGATTTGTCCCTTGGTGAAAGTGGGGTGTTGAAGTTTCCCACTATTAAGGTGTTGGGATCGATGTGTGATTTGAGTTTTAATAATGTTTCCTTTATGAATGTAGGTGCTCTTGTATTTGGGGCATAGATGTTCAGAATTGTGATGTCCTCTGCGTGGATTTTTCCTTTGATGAGAATGAAGTGCCCCTCCACATCTTTTTCGATTAATTTTTGTTGAAAGTCTATTTTATTAGATATTAGGATAGCTACCCCAGCTTGTTTTCTGGGTTCGTTTGCTTGAAAGATGTTTTTCTAGCCCTTTACTCTGAGGTAGTGTTTGTCTTTGTTGAAGAGGTGCATTTCTTCATTTCTTCAGCAGAATGTTGGATCCTGTTTCTGGACCCATTCTGTTAGTCTGTGTCTTTTTATTGGAAAGTTGAGTCCATTGATGTTGATAGATAATAGTGACCAATGAACGTTAGTTCCTTTTATATTGGAGTCGGTGGTTTTACTGTGTTTCATTGCTTGTTTTCTTTTAATTTTTGGGGGATATTATCTGTATGCTATGTCTTCTTGGGTGAAGTTGTTTTCATTAGATTGGAGTTTTCCTTCTCGTATCTTCTGTAGGGCTGGTTTGCTATGTAGATATTGCATGAATTTAGTTTTGTCATGGAATGTTTTGTTTTCTCCATCTATGTTGATTGAAAGCTTTGTAGGGTATAGTAGTCTGGGTTGTCATTTGTGGTCTCTTAGAGTCTGCATGACACCTGCCCAGGCCCTTCTGGCTTTCATAGTTTCTGATGAGAAGTCCGGTGTGATTCTGATAGGTCTACCTTCATATGTTACTTGGCCTTTTTCCCTTGCTGTTTTTAATATCTTTTCTTTGTTCTGTAGATTTAGTGTTTTGACTAAGATGTGACATGATGTGTTTCTTTTCTGTTCTAGTCTATTTGGTGTTCTGTAGGCCTCTTGTATATTTATGGACATCTCTTTCTTTAAGTTGGGAAAATTTTCTTCTATGATTTTCTTGAAAATATTTTCTGGGCCTTGGAGCCTGGAGTCTTCTTTTTCATCAATTCCTATTATTCTTAGATTTTGTCTTTTCATAGCATCCTTGATTTCTTGGATATTTTGTGTTTAGGATTTTTCTGATTTTACTTTTTCTTTGAGAGAAGTATCAATTTCTGCAAGTGTATCTTTAGCTCCAGAGATTCTCTCTTCCATCTTTTGTATTCTGTTGGTGATGCTTACCTTTGTGGTTCCTGATCTTTTCTCCAAGTTCTCCAGCTCCAGGGTTTTCTCAGTTTGTGTTTTCTTTATTGATTCTAATTCTGTTTTTGTGCCTTGCACCATTTCCTTCATCTGTTTGAATGTGGATTCCTGTCTCTCTAGGATGGTCTCTATTTTGTTTCTCTCTATATACCACTAATTGTATCTCTACTTGTGCCTCTACTTGTTCGGCCATATTTGCCTGTGTTTCTTTAAGAATTTTGTCCATTTCCTCTTTCTTTGCCTCCAATTGACTAGCCAAATCTTTGATAGATTTGTTCATTTCATCTTTAACTGTCTGAATTTGCATGGCTATTGCTCTGAGAGAATTGCTTGTTTCCTCTTTATGAGTCTCAAATAATTGGGTAAGTGTAGCTTTAAAGTCATTTTCCTGTGCTTCTGATGAATTGGAGTATCCATCAATTTTGTGGGTTGCTGGTGAAGTCATGATGTCCTGATTTATGTTCGATGTGTTCTTTCACCTACCCCTGGCCATTGGCTTATCTGAAACGTTCCCTGTTTGTTTCTGGATTCTGCAGTTCAGACTGGTACTGTCTCTCTGGCGTCTAGAGAGTTCTTCAGGAAGCTGAGAGAGGTCCCGTGGCCTCAGCGTGTGCATTGTTGTACTATCTGTACCTGTGGGAGGAAAGTACGCAGGCGCAGAAGGGCAAATGCAGGCTCTTGTGCGCTAGCAGGCGCTGGTGATGGTTGCTGCACAATTTCCCGGCATTAACTGCCTTAACTCCTCAGTTGGACCTGCAGAGCAGGGGCTTCAATGTCCCAAGTGACCCTCTGTTTCCCACAGTGGGTATGTGGGAGGGTGGGGTCTGATGCCTGGTTTCTGTTTTAGAAGGACCCTGGATCTGGGGTTCGGTAGACACTCAAGGGCAGGTCACTCTCAAGCAGGTCACATGGGCAGGGATCGGGGTATCCAGGCTCTCTGCTCTCAGGTTTGGCCCTGCTTGGTCTGCAGGCGGACTGACGAGCTCCGCCAGCTCAGTGCTGCTGCAGCTGCCAGGTTAGGAAGTCCAGCTGCAGCTGGAGGCTGGGTTGGGGCAGGCCGTTCAGTCAGTGCCTGAGAGACCCTGCGGAGCCCGTATGGCGGCGAGCAGACCTGGGACCCTGGGAGGATGGTGCCGCGGGTCTGGGACTCCAGGGCCGGTATAGCTGGCAGTTGCCAAGGGGCTAGGGGCTCCGTCTTAGCCGCTGCAGACCCCTGGCTGTGAGCTCTGAGCTGAGAGTCTCGGTGAGCCAGCTGTGCTGAGGAGGGAGGTCCGGGGGAGGGGAGTGCTGGGAGAACAAAGGATCCTTTCTCTCCTTCCCCAAACAAGTCCGCAGGTGACCCGAGACCAAAGTTCTCACATCCTGCGATGTTCTCTAAAGTTTAGAGAACTTCGTCATTTCCCTGGCTTCAGAAGTCTTCACTCGCCCACTCAGGTGTTCGGCTCTTCCACAGCTCAGAAACTGTGCGTGCTAGTCACCGTCGTGGCTCCGCTCCCATATCTCATTTTATAGCTCTCAGGTCATACTCCACCACTGAGGGAGGTCAGAGCGAGAACTTAAGGAAGGACCAAGAGGCAGGAACTGAAGCAGAGACCATGGAGGAGTGCTGCTTACTGTCTCTTTTCCCCCAGGGTTGCTCAGCCTGCTGTCTTATATACCCCTGGGTCATATGGCCAGGGATGGCATTACCCACAATGACTGGGCTCTCCTATATACATTGTAGATTAAGAAAATGTACCACAAGCTTGCTCATAGGCCAACCTTATGAGGGCATTTTCTCTTCCCAAATGACTCTAGTTTGTGTCAAATTGATGTCAGATTAGCAGCACAGTCACTGCAGTAAGCAGTGCAGAAACTCTTTTAAAAGTTACAAGTAGAGGGGGCTGGAGAGATGGCTCAGTGGTTAAGAGCACCGGATGCTCTTCCAGATGGTCCTGAGATCAATTCCCAGCAAGCACATTTATAATGAGATCTGGCGCCCTCTTCTGGTGCGCAAACATACATGTAGCCAGAACACTGCATACTAAATAAATAAATATATTTCTAAGAAGTTAGAAGTAGAACCTCCACATGACCTAGCTATCCACACTCTTGCTCGTGTACCAAAAGTACTCTACACCCTACTTCAAAGACCTACTACAAGATTTTTACAGCTATTGCTGCTAATTTATTCACAATAACTAGGAAATGGAATCAGCCAAATATGTACAAATACACACAGCGTGGAATTTTATTTATCTATAAAAGAAAGTGAAATTGTGATAGTTGAAGGTAAATGAATGAAACTGGCAAAGATCATACTGAATGAGGTGACATGAGACCAACAAGACAAAGCCACAAGTTCTTTCTCCTGTAAGGGTGCCAGCTTAAACTTTTTAGATGTGTATGTTTAATTTGGAGTGACTGTAGAGGTAAGTCAGAAAGCTAGAAAGAGCCTGTGAGAAGGGGGTTGAGAGGCTCTGGTGGAAGAAGGGAAGAACAGAACACATGTGAGATGAGGTAGAGGGTGATTAGGGTCAAAGGTCTATGTGGATTGGAGTAAAGGGGTGAGGGAGAAGAGAGGAGTAATCAAAACTAAGAATGTAGGAAAAAAGCTCTAAGGGAACGAACTTCTTTGTAAGCCTATTTGAAAATAAAAATAAATTTAAAGGAAGTTTGAATGAAGAAACCCTTCATGAGTGAAAAATAGTTCTCCCAAGAGCTATGGGTTTTCAACCAAAGTTCCAGCGCTAGGCACGAGGTACCTCTCTAAGAGTTATTGTACAGGGAGACCTCAGAACAATAGGGCAATCGCCGTCAACACTGACTGTCCATCAAAACTACGTTAAAACCTACTCCTGAAGACACACAACCCTTTGGTTACACGACACAAGAAAATGGAGCTGGAAATTTCCTCCTTCTTCAGGAACTGTCACAGGGCTGGAACGTGCTATGCAGGATGCTGGGGAGGAAAGAGCATCAGTGTCTTTTTTAAAAATATTTTTATTTCAATTTTTATTAATTACACTTTATTCACTGGCATCAGTGTCTTAAACAGTGATGTGAATGCTTTGGTGGTAGAAGCTTTCTTTTAAAAAAAAGTTTTAAAAAGATTTGATGCCATGCACAGTGATGCACGCCTGCTATCCCAGCACTCAGTGAGACAGAGACAGGTGGGTCTCTGTGAGTTAAAAGCCAGCCTGGTCTACAAGGCAAGTCCAGGACAACCAAGGCTGCACAAAGAAGCCCTGTCTTAATAAACAAATAAAGAAATAAATAAATAGATTTGGTTAGCCAGGTGGTGGTGACACAGGCCTTTAATCCCAGAAGTAGGAAGGTAGGGGCAGGCAGATCTCTGTAAGTTCGAGACCAGCCTGGTTTACAGAGTGAGTTTCAGACAGCCAAAGCTACACAGAAAAACCCTTTCTTGAAAACAACAAAAAGATTTTTATGTTTGTGTACACGTGTGAGCCATCTATGTGCAATGCCTACGGAGGCCAAGAGAGGGTGAAGAAGAACATCTTAACACCGAGCCATCTCCACAGCCCCAGCCTTTTCATTCATTGCATTTGGTTTGTCCTACAGTAGGAAATCCATGCCTGGCACTATAAAGCTGCTAAAAACAAAAACAAGCAAAGCAAGGCTGGGAGACCCTCAGGAATTTTCCGTTAGACATGTTTTCAGACTGTCTTCTAAATACTTCTGTTTATAGTTACAGACCAGCACTATTCTCAACCTTGGCAGGAAACACCCCGGAATAAGGAGAAAACTGACCGTGAAGGACAGGTTGGAGTGTTGTGTTGCACACTCTGGACATGACGTGACAGTTGTCGTCATGGACTCACAGCAGCTGCGCTTCCAGGAACAAACAAGATCTACACAAGATCAAGCCAGTAACAATCTAGTATAGGCTGGGGGGAGGGAGGACAAAGAGGGACAGACAGACAAAGAAACACAGAGAGAAAGAGACTGATTGACAGAGACAGAAACGGACAGAGAAAGAGAGACTGAGAGACAGAGACAGACAGACAGACAAAGGCCCCCGCTTCTCCTCTCCTAGCACTTGCAGTTGGTAGCTGCTGGCTGCTATGGGGAGAGGGAGTCTGTTTACTTCAGAGTTTTGGTCACTGGTTGTATACTCATACTCCAGTAAATAATTCTATACCCATGCAACAAGAAAAAACAAGCAGATGAAAGAAACAAAGTGACCACAAGTCTAGAAAAAAATGTGTTAGACTGAAAAAAGCAAAGATGGCAGAAACAGCTCTATATACATAATTAGAATAAATATAAGTATAAATATAAACATTAAAGAATAAATATAAATATAAAATAAATATAAGGCTTGAGAGATGGTTCACTGGTTGAGAGCACTGACTGGCTGTTCTTCCAGAGGAGCTGGTTCCTTCCCAGTACACACATGTTACCTCACAACTGTCTGTAATTCCAGTTCTGTCATCCTTTTCTGGCCTTTGTAGACACCAACACACATACACCACAGACATACATGCGGACAAAACATCCATGCACATAAAATTAAACGAATGTTTTTAAACTTTTAAAAATAAATAAATGAAATGAATTCACTAAAGACTGGCAATTTGTTATTAATAAGAGATAAGACTAAAGCAGAAGGAAATATAAAGACGGAAATTAAACATAAAACTATTGATAAGATGCTAATAAAATAAAGAGCTTGCTTACAACAGTGCAGCCTTGAAACAGAAGGCACAAAGGCTCAGGATTTGGATACATTTAATAAAGCCAAAAGCTGTATAATTTATGAAATAAAAATGATGGCAATACAGACAGAAACAAACAAACAAACAAATAAACAAACAAAAAACCCCACAATTCCAAAGAGATTTCAACATGCCTCTCTTTTATCTTTTTAAAATTAGGTTTGTCTGTGTGTGGTGTTTTGAATGACATTGTCCACAGTGGCTCCTCTATCTGGTGCCCTGTTGGGGATGTCCTTTAGGAGGTTAAGTTGCATGGCCTTATTGGAGGGGGGTGTGTCACTGGAAGAGTCTTTGAGGCCTCAAAGAGTCATTTCCAGTCTCTCTGCTTTCTGTCACTCAGGATGTGAGCTCTCAGAACCTTGCTCCTGCTGCCTGCTACCTGCTGCCGTACTGTCCTACCGTCATGGGCTTCCCCCAGAAGCCTAAATAAATGGTTCCATAAGCTGTCTTGGTCGCAGCACTTTCCAGCAGCAACAGAAAACTTACTGAGATAGCTGTGTCAGTTTGTAAGCAATCGTCCCCCAGAGGCTGGAAAGGATGGTGGGACCCCTGGAGTGACAATACCTAGGGTGGGTGCTGGGGACTGAACTCGGGTTCTCTGGAAGAGCAATCAGTACTCGAAACCACTGAGCAGTATCTCCAGTGCCTCAACCTCCCTCTTTTGACATAAATAGGAGGAAACTCTCAGTATATTTAGGATTCACTGTGAAAAACCCAGATAGATAGTTTAACTTCTTGTCCCTTGGAGTGCAAATAATGAAAACATTCCCATGCTGCTGAGGGCACTGACTCTTTGGTATCCTAAGTTCAGCTTCTTTAACTGCAGTGAACAACACTTTGGAAGGAAAGAATGCTTATAACAAATGCACCCTGTGAGAGACAGTTGGGGAACTTCTCTGCTGGAGTTAGAAAAAAAGGGTGTGTTCATGTAATTCAACACTATTTGGTTTCTCAAAGACAACAATAGGTTTTCTTCCCCCTTTGTCAGTCAAGAGTTCACAGGCAACAGGGCATGGATGATTATTGTAATGACCCACTCCAGACAGTTACCTTGCTGATTTAAGCCAACTAAAATTTTAAGTTCTTTTCACTGATGGCCAGATCAAAGTGGGCTTGTGCCTCCGGAAAGTCTCTTGGTGCCTTCCTTCAGGTGGGGTTTTTAAAAGCAAAAGCCACAAAGACTGTAATTTACATCAAAATTAGGTGAAGGCAGAGTAAACCATGAAATGTGCATTCCTGGCAAAGAACAGTTGTTATTTTAGACATAATGTGTTAATTTTGGTTAATACATCTGGACCATCATCAACCCACGAAAATCTCAAATGTGTTGCCAAGGTAGATGGGATGTTAACGGGAGGAGGGGCAGGGGCCAGGAGACAGGGGGCCAAGAACTGTCTAAGCAAGCACAAAATGGAGTCAGAACAGGTCAATTCACTTATTACTTGGAAAGTATTAATCCTACTGTTAAAAAAATATTTTAAACAAAACACGTAAGATTATGGTACACACATAATCCCAGCATTTGCGGCAGGGAGGGGGGAGGAGGAACTAAGCAGAGGAACCTGCATTCAAAGCTAACCTGTACATATGTAATAAAACCTGCTGAGAGGGAAAGAGAGAGAGAGAGAGAGAGAGGTGGTCCACATATTCTGGATATAGGTTCCAGGTAAAGGACACACAGTTCCCGGCTGTCACCCTCAGCAGCTGGAGTAGTTACCCTAAGGACCTCACCTCAGGCTGAACTAGGGGCAGGCTTTGATGCTGAAAAGAGGTTCAAAACAGCAGTAGTTGGAAGCTTTATTAAAGATAGTAACATTTGCTTTGAGCAGGAGAAGCCCAGGAGGAAAGCACACTTGAGAACACGGTCCTAACAACAGAGCAAGAAGGGATGTGGGTGGGGTTGGAAGTTACTGTCTTCACTGGTGGTTCCTTTTGGCACTGGCTAGGATCACAACCCATAAAGTGAAAGCCTAGCTCACCAGAATACAGGGAGATCGGCTGTCTTTACTGGAGACAGTTTTGTTTGAGAGTCTCCTGAAACGTCTTGAACCAGGAATGAGGTCCTACTCAAGTTTATATACTTCCAGGCCTTAAACCAGGGTCATTGTTTTCTTCAGCATAAAATATCTGTACAACTGAAGAATATGAATGCTAGTTAGGGCCTTTGTGGCTAGAGCTGGTTGCGCAGGAGTCCTTTTTTTGCTGCTGGCAGAATCTTCAGCCATACTCCAGGATAACAGTTGTTCTTCCTCTCATGCCCCTGTAAATTTCACCAGCTTTTTCTGTTGCCTCACAGCTAAAAGCATAAGCCAATTGAAAAATGGGAAGAGATGACAGAAAACGTTTTCACAGAAGAGGCAGCACACAACAAACATCTGAAGAACTGTTGACTGCAATTAGGAAGCAGGCAGTGTGAGACAAGACTGCGGCCACCCGCAGCTTCACACCCACACCCATACCCACTCTGCTGGTGAAAAGCCCAACACCCTCTTAATGCTGAATTTTTTTATTAATCACACATATTGATTTAATGTGGGTATGGTCACGTGTGTGGTGGGACACGTGCATGCCACAGGGCACGTGTAGAGATCAAAGGACAGCTTGAGGAAGACAGGACTCTCTTTTCCAGCATACAGGTCCTGGTGATTGAACTAAGCTTGTCAGGCTTGATGGCACGCACCCTGTAATCGCACTCAAAAAATAATCTAACGTGTGTGTGTGTGTGTGTGTGTGTGTGTTCACATATCCATGCATGTGCACATATCAGGACAAACATGTGGAAGTCACAGAACTACATTATGAAGTTAGTTTTCTCTTCTCACCTTTATGTGGGTGGCAAGGGTCCCTGCTCAGATATCTTGCAAGCCATCAGGTCATTAGAAAAGTTTGTGGCATTTTCTCCTCAAATCTGGACATTTATACATTGCTGATGACTTTAATTTTGACCCCTCAAAATAAATGTTAAAATACTCTCCTGGAATTTGGATTTGAAGACAGGAACCCAAGACTGAAAATTCACTAAATTGAAGTAAGTGAATTGAGATCGGCCATGAGCTTGGGTAAGGGAAGGGAGGCTGGCCAGGGCGGTAATGGCACTCACCTCTAATCCTTGCCCTTGGGGGCAGAGACAGTCAACTCTCTATGAGTTCGAGACTAACTTGCTCAACAGAGTTCCAGGTTAGCCATAGATACATAGAGAAACCATTTTTTGAACTTTCTCCCCCCACCCACATAAAAAAAATGCCAAAATCGGTCTCTATGAAAAATGAAAAATGAAAACGAAAACTGTCATGGCCATCTAGAGAGTCACAGACAGCAGTTAGTGTTGGAAGGAAGCATAGTGAAAACAAATACTAAGTAGAGATTTACAGTAGGGCTTTAGAAGGTACAAAAAGAAAACAAATGAACGTATGACAATGACAACAGAAAAGGTGGTGGAGGTGGTTGTCCTGGATAGTTTCATGTCAATGTGACACAAGCTAGAGCCATCCGGGGGAGGGAGCCTCAACTGAGAAGATGCCTGCATAATATCCAGCTGTAGGCAAGCCTGTAGGGCGTTTTCTTAATTAGTGATTCATGGGAGAGAGCCTAGCCTGCTGTGAGTAAAGCCACCCACGGGCTGTGATCCTGGGTTCTATAAGAAAGCAGGCTGCACAAAACTAAAGTCCAAGTGGATCAAAGACCTCAAAATAAAACTAAACACACTAAACCTGTTAGAAGAAAAAATGGGGAAAAGCCTTGACCTCATTGACACAGGAGACAACTTCCTGAACAGAACACCAACAGCACAGGCTCTAAGAGCAACAATCAATAAATGGGACCCATGAAACTGAAAAGCTTCTGTAAAGCAAAGGACACTGTCGTCAGAACAAAACGACAGCCTACAGATTGGGAAAGAATCTTCACCAACCCTATATCTGATAGAGGGCTAATATCCAGAATATATAAAGAACATAAGTTAAACACCAGCAAACCAAGTAATCCAATTAAAAAATGGAGTACAGAGCTAAACAAAGAATTCTCAACAGAGGAATATTGGATGGCAGAGAAACACTTAAAGAAATGTTCAACATCCTTAGTCATCAGGGAGATGCAAATCAAAACAACCCTGAGATTTCACTTTACACCCATCAGAATGGCTAAGATGAAAAACTCAAGTGTCAACACATGCTGGAGAGGATGTGGAGAAAGGGGAACACTCCTCCATTGCTGGTGGGAATGTAAACTTGTACAACCACTTTGGAAATCAATCTGGCGCTTTCTCAGAAAATTAGAAGTAATGCTCCCTCAAGATCCAGCTATACCACTCCTAGGCATATATCCAAAATACGTTCAACTATACAACAAGGACATTTGCTTAACCATGTTCATAGCAGCACTATTCATAATAGCCAGAATCTGGAAACAACCTAGATGTCCCTCAACAGAGGAATGGATAAAGAAACTGTGGTACATTTACACAATGAAATACTACTCAACTATTAAAAACAAGGAAATCATGAAATTTGCAGGCAAATTGTGGGAATTAGAAAAGAGCATCTTGAGTGAGGTAACCCAGAAACAGAAAGATAAACATGGTATATACTCACTCATAAGTGGTTATTAGACATATAATATAGGATAAACATACTAAAATCTATACTCCTAAAGAAGCTAAATAACAAGGAAGACCCTAGGGAAGATGCTCAATCTTTAATCAGAATGGCAAATGTGATAGACATCAGAAGCAGGAGAAGACAGGGAACAGGACAGGAGCATACCACAGAGGGTCTCTGAAAGACTCTACTGATCCAGGTATCAAAGCAGAGGCTGAGACTTACAGTCAAATTTTGGCAGAATGCATGAAATTTTATGAAAGAAGGGGGAGATAGAAAAACCTGGAGGGGACAGGAACTCCAAAAAGAGACCAACAGACCCAAAAAATACTCACTCCTGGGGGCCCTGAAGAGAATGATACCACAACCAAGGACCATGCATGAAGAGGTCCTAAAACCCCAGCTCAGATGTAGCACATAGACTCAAGTCTCCAAGTGGGTTCCCTAATAAGGGGAGCAGGGGCTGTCTTTGGCATGAACTCAGTGGCTGGCTCTCTGATCACCTCCCCCTGGGGGATGCAGCATTACCAGGTCACAGAGGAAGACATGCAGCCAGTCCTGATGAGACCTGATAGGCTAGGGTCAGATAGAAGGGGAGGAGGACCTCCCCTATCAGTGGACTAGGGAAGAGATATATGGGGAGGAGAGGGAGGGAAGGTAAGGTTGGGAGGAGATAAGGGAGGGGCCACAGCTGGGATACAAATTATCAAATAATAATAATAATAAATGAAAAATACATTAAAAGAAAAGAAAGCAGACTGAGCAAGCCAGTAAGCAGCACCCCTCCATGGCCTCTTATCAGTTCCTACTTCTAGGTTTCTGCCCCCTCTTTGAGTCCTGACATCCTTTGATGATGAACTGTGATGTGGAAGCATAAGCTGAGTAAGCAGTTTCCTCCCCAAGTGCATATGGTCACGTGTTTCATAGCATAGATAGCAAGCCTAACTGAGACTGGGCCGGAAAGGTATCTCAGCAGTTGTGAGTGCTTATTGCCTTCCAAAAGACCTGGGTTGGATTTCTAGCACCCCTGACAGGAGACTCATAATCGTCTGTAATTCCAGACCCAGGGAGTCCAACATCCTGGCCTCTTTCAACACTTGCAGACGTGTGCACATACACGCAATTACACAAGTAATTAAAGATAAGATTTTTTTAATATAAGGTCTCACTCTGTATCCCTGGATGGCCTGAAATTTTCCATGTAGACTAGACTTGCCTTGAACTGCCTGAGATGCGCCTGCCTCTGGAACAAGAGTTCTGGGATTAAAGGCATGACCCGCTGCGCCAGTCCTAAGAATGAGAGCAATCTTTAAGAAAGCACGTGCACAGATATGCGCGTGAGTCAGTGTCTGCATGCACGTGGGAGCGTGTGCTAGACGGCAAGGGCTGCCTGCGCTCAGACTGTAACCTTGGCTTTCTCTCTCTCTTTCTTTCTGGTTTGGGAATTTTGTGCATACAATCTTTCAGACAGCTCACCACTGTGCAGCCGAAGCGCAGGCAGGGTCGGCTGCACGAGTTTGCCCCACTCGTATACACTAGGGAAGTTGCTAAGCAGCTGCCCACATACCAAGGGCACCTCCCACCCAGGAAAAGAGGTTCTCAGGCCAGGAGGACTGAGCTGCCCCTGCTCTGGAACTCCAGGGCATAAGTGTTTGTTTGTTTGTTTGTTTGTTTGTTTTGTTTGTTAATGCTAGGCAAAATGTCACAGGGAGAGAAATTCATGTCTCTCAAATTTCTTCTTTTTTCTAAGTGAAAGTTCAGATTCACACTGAACAAAATGTGAATTTGTTTTCTCTTGGGCTTGGAACGTTTGCTCTAGGGACAGTTGTTGCTGCTGTTCACAGTAGATGTTTCTACCCTGGAAGCAAATGTGAAGTTTTCTCTGCTGAGCTCACCCTCATGCTTTGCCTTGTGATTACTGCTGGTCCAGGGCTGGGCATACCTCTGTTCCCTGGGAGCTCCTTCCAGTGGAGGCTAGTATGAAAGGCCCTTGCTCTATAAGATACTTGAGAAGTATGCTTTGCTACTCAGTTTGGCTCTGATGAGTAAAGGTTCCAAGAATGTTAACAAAGTAAAAGAAATCAGGCCTAAAATATTGAGTCTATGCACAAATCTAAGAGAAGAAAATTTACCACAGTATTGGCAGTCCTCAAAGGAAATATATGCAAATATATTTTGGGCCAGGGCTTCCCTGGCTTCAGTCCCTCCTGAGAAATAGCTCATGAGAAAGCAACAGTTTACTCTCTTCTGTGATTCTTAAAAAAAAAAAAAACAAAAACCAACCAGATAGTCCTTACCATTAGGAAACATCACTCTATCATGAGCAAAGCCTGGAAAATGGTCTAAAGAGTACAGTTCTTACGGCTGCAGAGATGTCTCTGCAGTTAAGAGCACTGGCTGTTCTTCCAGAAGACCCTGGTTAGATTTCCATCGCCTGCATGGTGTCTCACTAACATTTGTACCTCCAGCTCCCAGGCATCCGATGCCTTCTTCTGGCCTCATCAGGTATGCATGTGGTACAGCCACACATACAGGCAAAAACACCTACACATAGGAAGTAAATAACTGAATAAGTTTTGAAGGATTATAGCTCTCACCTTGTGATGTTTAACTTAATCTCAGGCCCAGAAGAAGTGTCCCCACTACAGCAGAAGGAATGCCCTGAGCTTAGCAACAGCCTTCCATGGTTGGCCAAGAAAACAGTACAGCCTTAACCATTGATTTACCTTCAAGGGAATGGGACCTGAGAGTGGCAGAAGGTCAGCCCAGGTCATCAAAGGTGAAGAGGTTGCTTTCACTTTAAGGACAGCTGTGCTTACAGAGGTCTACAAGGTATCCTGGTGTTCCTAAGAGTGCCTATGAGGGATGCGCCTAGAATTTCAACTGGTCTGTAAAAGGAAACCCTCCAGGTCAAGTGGCTACACACCTGGCCCAAGTGCAGGACAGTCCTGGCTTCTGCTCTAGTTAGGAACCAGTGGCCCCAAAGTTCCTTGAGTAAAGAGAAACCCAGACCCACTATGGAAGACCCTATCACTCCCTACAAGGCTATGATCATGAGTTCAGAATCAAGGGGAAGTGGCACCAGCTCTTCCTGCTGAGGTATCTACCAACACACATTTTACTTCTCCCCTTGGCAGCCATGAGCTCTGCTGAGTGCTAGTTTCCAAAGAGAAAATCTCCACACAATGGCTCAATCAGAATGGGATGAGGGATAGCCACTGAGTCATTGAGGCTCCTTGTGCTATTGAGCCAATAAGCATAAAGGGTTGGCTGGACTGATTATCTTAGTCACCAAAGGGAAATGTGCACAAAGAGAAGCATGTCTTTCTGGGGTACCTTTTAATATTCCAATGCCCAGTGGTCATCATAGAAACAAGCAAACAAAGCCCCAAGACAGCAGAGTCCTTGGTCCTTTGAGAGTGAAGGGCAGTGAGATATGAAATGGGTAATAAAAAGAAAAGAACTAGAGACAGCAGTAATGGTCTCTTGGCCAATTAAAGAAATGAAGACACAGGGCTGGAGAGATGGCTCACCAGTTAAGAGCACTGGCTGCTCTTCCTAGAGGTCCTGAGTTCAATTCCCAGCATCGATCTGATGGCTCACAACCGTCTAAACTGAGATCTGATGCCCTCTTCTGTCTAATGATCTCTTCTGTCATTCGGGAATACATGCAAATAGAATACTCATATACATAAAGTATACAAATAAATAAATCTTAAAAAAGAAAGAAATGTCTCTTCCAGGTCTTTCAATCACCCCTTTCTTTCATGAGATTCCTGCACTCTGCCCAAAGTTTGGCTACGAGTCTCAGTGTCTGCTTTGAAACTCTGCAGGGTAGAGTCTTTCAGCGTCCCTCTGTGGTGGGCTCCTGTCCTGTTCCCTGTTTTTCCCCTCTTCTGATGTCCATCCTCTTTGCCTTTCTGAATGAGGGTTGAGCATCTTACCCAGGAGAGCAACAGAACCAAAAATCTGATACACCAACCAAGCCAACAGCCATTCATGGAGATAACCTAGAATCCCTGCACAGATGTAACCTATGGTAGCTCAGTGTCCAAGTGGGTTCCCTATTAATGTGAACAGGGACTGTCTCTGACATGAACTGATTGGCCTGCTCTTTGATCACCTCCCCCTCAAGAGGGTGCAGCCTTACCAGGCTACAGAGGAAGACAATGCAGCCACTCCTGGTGGGACCTAATAGACTAGGATCAGATGGAAGGGGAGAAAGACCTTGGATTGGGAGGGGAAGAAGGAGGGAGCTATAGGTGGAATACAAAGGGAATAAACTGTAATTAATAAAAATAAAAATTATAAGAAAAAAGAAAGAATGAAGATGTGTCTGTGTGCATCTGTAGAGTAGGTATGTAGGTGTGGGAGACCAAAGGCTGATGTCTGGTGGCTCCCTCAACCGCTCTCCAGCTTTAATTTCTGAGATGTCTTTCAGTGAGCATGAAACTCACTGATTTAGCAAAATGGCTGAGCAATGAACTTCAGGATTCCTGCTCAGAGATCCACTGTCACCACTCCACCCAAGCATCTGTCATTAGGTCTTTATCTAAGACAAAAGTCTTCATCCACATAAACACTTGTGTACAAATGTTTCTAGTAGTTCTATTTATAATGGTCCCCCAGGTGGAAATAACCCAGATACCTGTCAACTAGTGACCAAACAAACTATGGAAGATCCACATATTGGAGCAGAGCTCTGGTGGGGCTCAGGAAGACATCTGTGATGTACACAAGACAGAGAATGTACAAGACAGATGATGTACACAAAACAATCATGTAGACTGAAAGAGACCTGATACAGAGTACATCCTTTGTTATTACATTTGCATTCAAGGTATGTATGCGTGCAGACTGACGCTCGCTGGCTGTCTGGGGCAGGTTGCTGAGAAACAAGTTGGAAGGAAGGCTAGACAGTAAAGACAGAGAAGACTTCAGGGGTTTATGGGTTTTCTCAGCAATCTTGTTTGTGGTGGTGATTTATGGTGATACATACTAACCAAAACTTTTCAAAAGGCCCACTTTAAGTCTATTCAGTCCAGTGGACAAAATTAGGATCAATGTGATTTTTTTAATGGTAAAAGGGAAGCTATAAACACTGGTGTGGGTCTCCTCATTTTCTAAAGAATGTCCAGGGCCTCAGTCAGCCAAGATGGCCACCCCAAATTTCACCACACAGGGAGATCTTTTCCTTTGCCCATTGTCCTCACGGAGGCATTGCTGTGGAGGGTCCGTGGTCCAATGGCCTGTGTGGATGCTGTCCTGTTGTTTGTTACAGGCCATGTAAGATGGCATAATCACAGACTCCTTTTTGCCAGGTTTAGAGGTTTTTGGTTCCATGGAACCCTTAAATCTTGCTTAAGTGGGTCCTTGAAGAAAATTCATTAGCTAGCTGTACTGGAATTCCTCTTGTGATATGGGGGTGCATCAGGACCCGACTCTGGGGTTTTCTCACTTTAATGGCAGTCCAGGAACATCAGTTTATGTCATTTCCTGTAAATTGTTGCCTTAGACTGCATGGTGCAGAAATCAGAGGGGATGTGCCAAGAATGCACTTCTATTCTCTGGCAATGCAAGGTGTCTCAGGTTGAGCAGGGTGATGGCTTTCTGTCGTCACCAGTGACGAGACCTGGTTGAGGCTCTCATCTCTTCCGTGTATCTCCTGCAGAAATGGGAATGGATTGGTAAATTCTTCCTGCTGTCACCAAATGTCCAACAGGGCAACTTAAGGAAAGAAGGGCTTCCTTCGGCTTACATGTTTCACCATGATGGGGGAGTCATGGTGTCAGGCACATGAGGGAGGCCCCACCCAGACACACACACACACACATGCGCCCATGTCCACATGCACGCGCATGTGCATGCACTGGCGCTGGCTACACTCAGAGTAGATCTTCCTTCTTCACTTATGCCCTTCCGGGAACACTCCTATGGAGTGTTACAGAGGTGTATTTCTATAGTTACTCCAAAGGGAGTCAAGCTAACAAGGACTGTTTGCCAGCACAAGGACTATGACATTTTTTTTTTTGAAAGATGTAAGTAATTATTATTCTTTGTGTCTAAGTCTATCACTTCCAGGTATGTATATGCATTGTGGGCATGACTGGAACTCACAGAACCAGAAGAGGGAGCCAGATACCCTAGAACTGGAGTTCAGGGTGGTTATAAGTAGCCATGTGGTTGCTGGGAACTGAACCTTGGTCCTCTGCAAGAATAGCAAGTGTTCCTAACTGTGGAGCTGTCTCTCCAGCCCTTCGTTTTAAATTTTTTATGTGTATCTGTGTCATGTGCATGTGTATATATGTTGTGTGTTCATATGTGTGTGGAGGCCTAGCTTAACACAGAGTCTTCCTCAGTCACCATCACCTTATTTATTGAATCAAGGTCTCTCAGTTGAACCTAAGAGCTTGCTGATATGGCTACTCTAGCCAGCCAGCTGCTCTGGAGAGCACCTCTTTCTGCCTCCCAAGCAAGTGTTGGACTTGCAGGCTGCCATTGTCACCTACCGTCATGGATGCTGGGCATCTCCACAGCCTAGCTTTTGCTGCTTACATGATGAACCTCAACTGCGACATTCCCCAGCGAGGCACACCTTGTCCTCATGCTGCAGCAGAGCAGGACAGACAGGAATCTCAGCCCTCAGCCCACAGAGGCACTAACCTGATCATGACCCCTTGCAACATAAACACTTCTTGTTAAGAGTTCATCTCCCAGAGCCAGGTGTGGTGGGGGACACCCATAAGCCCAGCACTCAGAGAGGCAGAGAAACCCCCCCCCAAAAAAAAAAAGAGTTAAACTCCTGCTGGGCAGTGGTGGTACATGCCCTTATTCCCAGCACTAGGGAGGCAGAGGCAGGCAGATCTCTGTGAGTTTGAAGTCAACCTGGTCTACAGGATGAGTTCCAGGACAGCCATGGCTACACAGGGAAACCCTGCCTCAAAAAACAAAACAAAACAAAAACAAACAAACTAACAAACAAAAAACACCAAACCCAAATCAAAAACAAACAAACAAACAAACAAACAAACAAAAAAAACCCCATAAGAGTTCATGCCAGGACTGCGGCACTGTACATTAAGTTTTTAGTGGTTATATTCTAAGAAGATAAACCCACTTAAAGTCTGATAAATTAAACTGTGCAGTCATAAAGATAGAACAGACGAGTTAGTTGTGTGTATTAAAAGGAGAAATCCAATGTGCAGGATGTTGGCAGGGATGGTGGTTGTCCCTGGGTGAGACAGAATATGAACATCAGAATCTCTTGAGGCACTGGTCATGTTCTGTTTTGAACTGTGTGGTGGTTGTGTGGTGGTATGTGCAATGTGATTAATAGTGAAGTTGTTTACCACTGGGGTCTCTGCAATCTCCCTGGCAGCTGAGGGACATTTGAAGGAAGCAAGAAGGCAGTTTGCTTCAACATGACTCGGTAGCCAGTGCAGACTCAAACTTCCAGGGTCTGGCACTGAGTAGTTCATTTTAGGCCTACTTAAGCATACCACAATTTGGTGAAAACTCATTCTGATGATAACTCAATCACATGTTCACAACTAAGAATATGTCTGTTTCTTTAAGGAACAGAGTCTGCAGACCAGACATGGCTACATCAAAACTGTAAATTTTTAAAGATGAGTCCTGTAAACTGACTGAGGCTAAACGAGATGAGGATGAGGCTCTGGGGAAGGGATTGTGCCAGGGAAGTGCCAGCAAAGGCAAAGACTAGTACACATGTCTGCTCCCATCCTTCTGGGTGGATGGCAAGCCTAGTACTCCTTGTGTTGAAGGAACGATGCTAGAGTCCGCCGGCAGAGCTGAACCGTTCTTAAGTCGGGAGTGAGGATTAAAATTAATAAACTAACACACAACAGATGGGACCTTTCCAAGAAGCTCTAGCGGAGACTAGACTAGACCCTGACTTTATGAAACTCCTTTATGACCTTCTGAAGACTTCTTTTAAGTATCTCTCAGAATAATACTGATCTGGTTCTTCCTCCAACTCTGCAACCTTATCAGGATCTAAGTCATCCTCAAAGTCTCCTTCTGACAAGAAATTACTGACATCAGGAGGGAAATACAACTCCTCTGGAGGAGCTGATGGTTTAAATACCATTTTGTCTTGAAGCCTTCCATCTCTTTTTTAAAGTTTTTTATTAATTATTTTTATTTTTATTAATTACAGTTTATTCACTTTGTATCCCTCCCGTACCTCCCTCCCTCCTCCCCTCCCAATCCCACCCTCCCTCTTCCCACTCCTGTCCTTCTTCCAGTCCACTGAAAACGGAGGTCCTCCTCCCCTTCCCTCTAACCCTGGTCTATTAGGTCTCATCAGGAGTGGCTGCATTGTCTTCTTTTGTGGCCTGGTAAGACTTCTCCCCCCTCAGGGGGAGATGATCAAAGGACAGGCCAATCAGTTCATGTCAGAGACAGTCCCTGTCCCCATTACTATGGAGGCCATGTGGATACTGAACTGCCATAGGCTACCACTGTGCAGGGGTTCCAGGCCATCTCCATGAGTGGTCCCTGGCTGGAGTATCAGTTTAAGAAAAGACCCCTGTGCCCAGACTTTTAGGATCTGTCGCTGTCCTTGTGGACCTCCTGTCCTCTCCAGGTCTTGCTATCTCCTACTTCTTTCATAGGATTCCCTGTACTCTGCCCTGTATTCTGCTATGAGTCTCAACATCTGCCTTGATACCCTGCAGGGTAAGATGCTCAATCCCCATTCAGAAAGGCAAAGAGGATGGACATTGAAGGAGGAAGAAAACAGGGAACAGGACAGGAGCCTACTACAGAGGGCCTCTGAAAGGCTCTACCCTAAATCCTCTTTCTAAAACAGTTGATCTCCTCAAGTAGTTAGGACCTTTATTGAAGCATTAGCTAGTAGCATCTTGTCAGAAAAAGACAACAGGTCATAAATACCTCTTAGGATCCAGAGTGTCTCACTATTAAGGGTAGATGGTTTTGTACATGGACAGCAGCATTTTGCACATCAGAAATCATTGTTTTCTTGCCTGCACACTTTAGGAATATGATTCAAGGAGTTTTCTGAAGAACTGTAAACATCTTACTTCTAAGAATTTGCTGATAATATATGATCTTCTATACTTTGAACTGGGAAAGTGTTCAAAGACCAGTGGTGGTTTGGGATCACTTATAAAGTGTTCCAGCTATGGTGGCCATATGCTTCTCCATACCTCAAGAAGAGATGTAAAGAGCAGAGGGTAAGAGAAAACACAGCCTAATTATCAAAGAACTACAGGTGGTCCTGACTGACAACAGTAAGACAAAGAGGAGAAAATGGCTCTGTGTGAGTGGGGTCCTTGAGTAATAATCTTAGAAATCCTATAAACAATTTGAGTCCCAAAGATGATGAAAAAGCATTCTACAAAGATAATCAAAATCAGTCTTTGCATCTAGAATTCCCAAGAATTAGGGAAGTTAAAAACATTAAATGAAAAAAAATTCAGTTTTAAAATTCTTTATATTATGTCCTGCCCACCATACTTTAACATCAAGCCGTGACACAAGACCTGGAAGACAACCTGCTAGCATATCTAGCAATATCTACATATTATGATCCAACTTTATCATATACATTATACAACAGCACCCACGGAATATAAGCCAGCTTCTGTAATGAAATGAGACACAGGTTCTGAAGGGTCAGCTGCTCTCAGAGGAACTTTGGTTTTATCTAGTAAATGCTATTGCCACTACATGTTTATTAGCAACTGTTTTAAGTATCGGTGCCTCCTCAACCACAGACTGATAGACTGCCAACAGAATAATTGCCAAACACATGATTTCTCACATGGCCATACCTCACAATTTAAAAGTCATTGATCTTTGTATTTGAAAGAAAAAAGAAAGTATGTGCCAATTTGCAACAGGTAAAATAGGATAAACAATAAAACTATACACTTACTCTAAGGAGTCTATAATCCCAAAACAAGAATGGGCATGCTTTGGAATATAACAGAACAACACCCACACAAGTGGAGAAGCATATGGCCTCCCGTCTTTTTAACCTCCTTCTCTCTGAGCCTGAAACTTTAACTTTCTCAGTTTCCTGCTGCATGTACAGGCTACCTTTAATTAAGATCCATACAAAAAACACTAGGCTACTGCCTTGTCCCATTTTTATTCTCAGATTTACTCACCATGCCCTTTTTACTTAATGATGTGAGCTCACCAACACCCGAGGTGTCCTTCACTGATTCCCTGGGCGCCAATCTGCCAGAACCCGCCAGCAGAGTCGAACGGTTCTTGAGTCAGGAGTGAGGATTAAAATTAATAAACTAACACACAACACATGGGATATTTCTGAGAGGCTCTAATGGAGACTAGACTAGACCCTGGCTTTATTTCAGTCTCCTTTTAAGCCAGAGTAAAAACAGCTCAGCACAATGAGTTCAATTCACAAGGAGGTGAAACAAGAGGTGTGATTTTGACAAGCTATCCCATTTGCTTCACAAACAAAAGGAGATTGATTTGGAAATTCTTTCCTGACTCCAGTGAAGGCCTGGTAAAACCAGTCTTTCCACTAATATTTAAATATCAAAGCAGCTGCTAGAACAGAGACTCCCAACAGAACGACCCTTTGTATTAACATTCCTGGCTTCCTGGTACTTATCTGTGAGCACAGGGACCTCATGCCTTCTACAGCTTACTTTTTTTTAAAACTGAGAAAGAGAGATTAAATTAACATGATAAAACTAATAATCCTTCTTTTTGAAGGTGGCCAATGTGTGAGGGCATGACATCTACCTAGTTCCAAGCTATTTCTACCATCCCAACAGGAAGCCCTTCCCAATGGGCAGTTTTTTGCCCTGTCCTTTTCTACAAGAGGATTTTATTTTCATCTAAATGTGTATTTCTTTTATATTGTAACCACATAAGTTTATTGTGTGGGTTTTCTCTGAAAATACCCAGCAAGAAAAAAAAAATTGTAAGGTTGAGGGTATACCTTAGAACAAAGAGAAAAGGCTGGAGGAGTGGAGGACGTTCCCTGGGGAAACACTGCTAGTAGTTTGGAACAAAACCTGCTTCCGGGTTACCTAGCGACTTATGACGTCATCCTGTGTCCGCGGCCAGATGGCCACACCTGGAAGGCGTGTGACCTTGCCCCTTAGAGGGACGACCCGACCCGTGGTCGCTCTCTATCGGGGCGCCCCCCTTCCTCCCCATCTGTCCTGCTCTCCCTTCCCTCCTTCATGTCCACCTAGTAAAGCTTTCATGGAAGATCGGCTGCCCGCCTCATCTTTCATTAACAGATCTGCTGGTGGTGCGCGGCCGGGAGGGTCTTTCCTGGCCCCGCCGCCCAGCGCTCCGAGCCCCGCCGAAAAGTCTGCTCGGCTGCCGCTTTAGGTGGGTCCTAAGCGCCCAGCACGGCCTCCAGCGCTCTCCCCAGGCCTGTAAAACTCCCACGCAGGAAATGGGCGGAACCATGGCCTCGCGACAGACTTTCCCGTGGTGTCGCCACCATTTTGAGTTCGGGCAACGGGGCTCCGGCCTGCCATGCGCGCCCCCTCCCCACCGAGCTGCTCCCCATGAGCTCCGAGCTCCGCGCGTTCTTCCAAGAGGCTATTTCCAAGCTTTAAAAAGTATTTTCTTCCTGATCTCTGCACACTCCACTCTTATATTTTAAATACTTTAAATTCTTAATCTAATGCTTTACGTAATTTTCTCGTTGGGTTTACATTTATAAGTCTTTCTTAATCATAATTAGCTGTTTATCTTATATTTTAGACTAGGCCACAACAACCAGCCTCATTTCAAATTGGTACGGATTTTTATAAAAATTCAAAGTTACATTTTACTGTGTTATGATTCAACCCTGCTTCAAAATAAATTTTATATAATAATAAAATTTCAAAGCTATAAATATCTATTCAAATTAAGTTGGTTATAATAAATTCAAATATAATTTTAAAATTGCTTCATAGTGTCCTACTATATTGTTGGTTTTAAACTTAATAGCTCAAGGGTTCGCTATTATGTACAAGTTGTTTACCAATATTCTAAATTAAGATCTATTAATTTTTTAAAAATGTATTTATGTCAAAACTGGGTCAATTTGCTGTATCTCTACTAGCTTGGTCTTGCTATCTAAAAATGATGTTATTATTAATCTATAGTGTAGCCTTAGACTATTATAAGCTATAAACTTATATACTAAATCATACAAAAAACTTCTTATGCTTTCACTTTAATGGATTATATACATGACTTTTAAGGTTCTAACTTAGCAAGGACAAAACCTAAAGTCCTAATATTTTATGGTTAACAAATGCAAGTTAATAGTCATCTCACAGATATATATTTATAGTCCTACAGATGCAAACATGGTCTCACTGCAATTTTCAATAGACAGCTGAGGATGGTCCTTGAGTCACCATATAGGAGCTTGGTTAAAATAGTAAGAGCCATCTGACTGGCTCCAGACGTTAGCTGTGCTCTGAGGCTGCTGGCATTCCCGCACCATAGACAGGAGGTCTACAGTGAGCCCTCCCGACTGGCTCCAGACCTTAGCTGTGCTCTGAGACTGCTGGCATTCCTGCAAAAAAGGCAAGAGTTTGCATAGCCAAAAGTCAGTTCTGCCAGGTGACTTTTTCAAATGCAACCAAAGGGGTTGGTCTCAACAAGCCACACACTGCCTGCTGGCAGACTGGCCTCTGGAAATCAAAATGCTCCCAAGCAGGCTTGTCCTCTGTGCCCAGCCATGGAGGCTCAACCAGCACAAGAGCCACAGACACTTCCAGCCTTCTAGCTCTTTGGCCTGGTGGAGGACAAATGGATCCTTGACTCAGAGACCTCCATCACCATCACTCAGCCCAGAGTAACATTACAGGTCTGTTTTTGACCTCACAATGAGGTCCAACAGACATATTGCCAACTTCTGTGTTGGGAGACTTCAGATGCCTTCCCAGTTCTCTTCATATGCAGGAGACCAGGCCTTATGCCTAAGTCCTAGAGCTACTACTGTCAGGCGTAGAAACAATATGCCTTGTTGCCAAACTAAAAAACAAGCCTAAAATGAAACCTTTTACCATCCCTTTAGTTAAAGGACAATAAATGTTCATAGCAGTCTCACTATGTCTCATGGTAAATAACTAAATACAAAGGTCCCTCTCAAAAAATATTGTTTGAGAGTCTAAAAAAGCATCTTAAGAGTGATAAACACCAGTTATACATGCTTGAGAGTCTAAAAAATGCCTTAAGATTGGTAAACATGTGCCTTAAGATTGATAAACACCAGTTATACATGCTTGAGAGTCTAAACAATGCTTTAAGATTGGTAAATGTAAGTTATACATAATTGAGCGTCTAAAAAGTGTCTTAAGGTCGATCAATACAAGCTATACATGTTTGAGAGTTTAAAAATGTGTCTTAAGGTTGGTAATGCAACTTAGAAATGTTTGAGGGTCTAAGAAAGTGTTTTAAGGTTGGTAAATGCAAGTTATAAAGCTACAAGGTCTAAGGTGATTTAAGGTACTTAAATAGGTAAAAAGGCTCAATTTTTATCGCCTTCTTAAAACTTAAAGGTAATTCTTGTAAGCTGCAGAAAGTCCACCTAAATCCACTTCTCAGGTCAATTGGACTCCAGATAAGTACTGCACTTATTGCCTATCTCGAAAGGTGGGACTCCCCCGCTTTTCGTGGTTTTGGGACTTCCTTTCCTGGCTACCAGACTGCTATTTACTGCATGCAACCACTGGCTGGACTGGTGAGTTCTCCTTATTGACCAGCCACTAGACTGGTGAATTCACTCCATTTTTCAGCATAAAACACCTCTCTTGGTAGGGGAAGCTTGACCGCAGACCTCCAGCAACTTCGTACTATCTTTTGAGATGGAGGGGACCCCCCCCCCCCCGTCAGCCATAGTTCAAACTGTCTAGGGTTGACCCTCTATGCTGACCTCCATTTTAGGGCCCCACTCTCCCTTGGGTGGTACTTCCCCACTTGCACATGGTTTCTTCTCCCCTTCTCTCGCTCGTGGGAAGACCTAGCACTAGGCAAACCGTTCTACCCTCGGCCGTGCCCCGCTGGGCATCTGCACCCCGGTCTCTGGCCAAAAGCTGATGAGCTATTGGACCAGGTAGGACCTCTTGCTTGAGTCACACCTTGCCATTGGGACACCTTTGGGAGGTTCCTGACTTCTGCCCCCAATGGGAGACGCCCAGACGCCCATCCCTCCAGATAGGATGTCCTCTGAAGGATTTTAAGTTTCTACACCTAGTGCCAGCTAGCACTAGGGCCTCTGAGTTTACACAAACCAAACCTCACCTCAATGACAGCTCCAAAACAAAGCCTTTTTAAACTACTGCCAGTGATTGGGTAAATAAAGGTCCCCCCCAGGTAGATCTAGGTTCCCATGTTCAAGTCTCATTGATCCAAACCTTCCACTTCTGTTTGCTCCCCCAAAGTTTTCAATGTACACCTAAAGGATTTTCTCCATAACCTACTTAACTTTATCTTTTGCCTATATATATGTTTCAGTGTCCTGCCAGACACAGATGTTTCCTATAGCCACAACAGTGCCAAAGCAGCTACAGGTGTTCAACTCTGACCTCACAGACTTCCATCAAACTGGACCTGCGCTTTCTCTCCCAGCCATGGATGTTCTCACAGACCCTGGAAAGCATCAAAACAGCCTGTTCTTCCTGGACTTGGCCAACATTTCAGCCTTTTGACCTCCCTACAGCACCCCCAGTATCAGAAGGAAGTAGCCAGAAGAGAATCTACGCCTGCTATTCACTAATTATTAACAAAAGGCTAAAATGGTGTGCTTCAGGACCAGGACAAGCAGCTCCAGGTTCTCCCAGCATTCCCCAGTCCCTACATGCTGCCTTGCATGGCTGGCAACTCTCTACTGACAACCCTCTATCCTAAATTTTCCAGGGCAGAGGCTTCCCTTACTCTTGATCTTGTAATTTGACCATTTTGTTGCTATAATTCTTTTCTTTCTGTTAACTCCTTGCATGACAACCAAGAGCTGCTTCCAATGAACCTAAATTTATATACATTAACTTACCTTATAAAAGGCAGCCCAAGTTCCTCATTTTTTAAGTATAGAAAAAGGGAGGAGTGTTAGTATTTTGGAACAAAACCTGCTTCTGGGTTACCCAGCAACTTATGATGTCATCATGTATCACCAGCCAGTTGGCCACACCTGGGAGGTGTGGTTACCTTGCCCCTTAGAGGGACAACCCAACACGTGGTCACTCTGTTGCTCTTCTCTCTTGCTCTCGCTCTCTTTCTCTCTCTCTCTCTCCCCCCCTCGGGGCACCCCCTCCCCCTCTGTCTCTCTCTTTCTCCCTTACCTCCCTCCCTTCATATACACCTAATAAACATCTTTCATAGAAGATAGGTTGCCCGCCTCATCTTTTATTAATAGATCTAACAAACACAAAATGAACCTCTGTTTACCCCAGTTAGAGCACTGACAAGAGACAAAAAAAAGTCCACATTCATGAACTTATGAACTAGTGGGTTTACTGGATTTATTTACAGGCGCATTCAGTTTGTTTGCTTTTAGCAGCCATGACCACCTGTGGAGGTGTGGTAGCGCTCATAATTGGCTAATCATTACCATAATTGGTCACTATTAATCAAAAATTGCCAGCAGGCTCTTACAGGCCAATTGAAGGAATACCTCCAGGTGTTGGTCATTTGTCAGCTGTGCATGAGCCAGTGTCCTCCTGAGCAGTTGGTGCTTAGCAGTCCAGCAATAGAAATGGCTTTTGTTTTTTGTCCCAACCCAAGCAGGACTTGGCTCTCCCTCCATGGCTGAAGTGCAACCTTGAGAAAGAAGGAGGGAGAGGCAGCTCTGCCGTACACCAGGATTCATGGAGAAAGACTGACTGAGTGGTTGGAAGCACTTGCAGGACTCATGTGACAGAAGACACATTTTCCCCCAGTTTCAATGACAGCAATGTGACATGTAATCCTGCTTTTTTTTTTTTTTTTTTTTTTTTTTTTTTTTTTTTTTTTTTTTTTTGGTAGTCTGGCCAAGGCAAATTCAGGTGCTTTTATTGTTATCTTAATCGCTAACATTAATCCTCCTATCACATACCATGCAGTAAATCTTCTATATGCATGGAGATGGCTTACAAAATCAACCTAAGTTGGAGGGGCTGTAGCAGAGTTTAAGAAGTTCCCAAAGTGGACTGCAGGGAAGTCTGCCTTAGTCAGATAACAGCAGGGCAGCTGCTTGCCGGGTGCCTGGAGTCAGGGTTTGAGAGCAAAGCAGCAAAATGCAGCTGTGAGATGAAGGGCCGAGGTGGGGCTCTGAGAACAGAACCCATCAAGTTAGGACCAGAAGGGCAAACAGGGCAGGCAGCTGAAGCTGGCTGCAGCCACACCCAGGAGCCAAACATCATAGCTCTAGGGATAGTTGGGGAGCCCTCTGCTTGGTATTCGACACCCACACACAAGTGACACCCCTTTCTTCGTCTGGTGTGTCTGATAAGCTCTTGGGCCTGGTTTCCCTGATAAGGTTTTAACATACCCACACACTCCTACAGCCTCAATTTGCCTCCCTCCAATAAACTACAAGGTAGATCCATATTTACTTCCAGGAATTGGTTATTTATTAGTTGGTGCCAGAGGGGTGGTGCCAGCCAGATGGTGAAGTATCCACATCCACCCAGGGGCTGCAGCCACCCTCTCCCTCAAAGCAGAGTCAACAGCTGCTTATAAAATGGGGTGTCCTAGGGCAGGGCACAGCCTAAAAGCCCACTGCTTTGTACAGTACCTGTTCGTCAATACCTTGGAAAGGGGATGGCCTGATGGCGCAAATAGGGTTGGGGTGATCGTTTAGTCAGAACAGTGCTCGTCGTGAAGAAGTGAGGACATGGGTTGGGATCCCCAGCTCCGGCAGAAAAAGGCTGCGCACATCTGGGCATGTGTCGCCCCAGCACCATGGAGGTGAAGGTGAGAGGGCCTCTGGGGCTCACTGGTGAGCTCATCCAGCTGAATTGGGAAGTCCAGGTTTAGAGAGACCCTGCCTCAAAACAAACAAGCAAACTGGAGAGAAATAGTCAAAGACAGTCAGCCCTGGCCTCTGGCTGCACTCACATGCGCACACGCAGGCACCTGTGCACACACACACGCAGGCACCTG
>NW_026585643.1:7120066-7208507 GCF_907164565.1 Psammomys obesus | reverse complement strand
CACACACGCAGGCACCTGGGCACACACACACACGCAGGCACCTGGGCACACACACACACACGCAGGCACCTGGGCACACCCCCACACACGGACACTTTCACACATACATGCGTAGACGAGTCCATTGATGCAAGTGTATGAAAATGAAAATGAATCCGTGGTGGCAAGGATCAAATGTAGCAATGGCTGTGGGCAGACAGTTCAGCATTTTCCAGGATGCATTTCTGAAGGACGGCTTTGATCCCCGGCACTTCATAAACTGGGTGCAGTATTCAGTACCTGCAATCCTAGCACTTGAGACGTGAAGGAAGGAAGATCAACTGTTAAATATTATCCTCAGCTACACAGGGAGTTATGAGTCCAGCCTTGCTACCGGAGGCCCTATCTCAAAAAAAAAACCAAAAACCCAAAAAACCAAAACCAAAACAAAACAAAACAAAAATCACCATCAGATAACTAGGCAGCATTCAAAGTCCATGTCTGCTCCGTGTCCGAATGGGTTTGCCATAGTTTTAAATACCAAGGTCTGGGCCAGCACGACGGTATACAACTGTGATTCCAGCACTGGAGGCTGAGTCCCCAGTTTGTTGTTGTTACAAACAAACAAGCAAAGGAAACAAACGTCACGATGGGACTAAGCTCTGTCGCTGCCGAGGTGCAGACTTTCAAGGCCCTGTGGCACCCTCACCCCCAAAGCTCCTTTCTCCATTTAGCTGTTTGCATTGAACATGCTCTGCCAGACTCCTGAGGACTGGACTCTGCAGATCTCGTCCTTCCTCTGGGATGGGGAGGTGTTTGAAATTTCCTCTCAATTGGGTGAAGCCTGGAAAAGGGACCAAATTCAGGCTCAATATCTGTGGCAATAATTTCATAGGTGGTGGATGTCTGAAGGATCTAAGGTCACTCAAAGCAAAGGTATTTCCTGGATCCTCCCTGTCCTGGGCTGACTCCAGGAAGCCACTGAAGCAGAGCTCTGTGAAAAATCTGAGGCACAGGCTGCCCATTCACCTTTTCAGTTTATGAAACTGCTTTATTCCTCTGCTTGATGACTCAACTCTCATAGGTTTGAAACTCTGCAGCCCTTGCTAGCCCTTTCAGGCCCTTTCAGGTCTTTGGACAACATAACCACGGGTCACATATCTGGGTAAGATGTACAAAAATAAGACTTAGCCACAAGCAGTGAATGGCTGTGTCTTTTCCACCCCAGCTTTCCTGATTCACCTCCCCTTGTGTTGGGTGGCAGCAGAATGTCCATGAGAGATTTTGATGAGGGGCCTTCACTTGGAGAATTGTGCTGCTTTCTCTTCTCATCACTGTGACCACATTCTTGACCAAAACAACTCAGATGAAGAAAGATTTCCTGTGCTCCTGCTTTCCCGGGTGTCAGGCCATCGGGGCACTGGGGGTGTGGTGGGACACAGTAGCTCCCACTGTGGCTGCTAGAAGACAGAGGAGCGGAATGCAAGAAGGGGCCAACATAAGAAAGAGCCCCAAGGACACATCCCCAGTGACCCTCTTCTTCAGCTAGACCCCACCCCCCACTACATTTGCTGTGTTCTAACAACGCTACCCCTGTTATGACTCCATCAAGCAGTCAGCTTGTTGTTTTGGTCAGAGCCCTTACGCTCTGTCACTGGAGAGGCCCTCACAGGCTCACAGGCATATTTGCTAATTATGTGGTTTTTTTTAAAAATAAGATTAAAGTTAACATATGGTTGGCTTTTTTTTTAAATTTTATTTCTCTTATTAGTTACATTTTGTTAACTCTGTGTCCCAGCTGTATCCCGCTCCCTCATTCCCTCCCCAACCCCACACTAAGGGTTCCCTTAGTTAAGATCTCCTGGGATCTATCCATATCGTACAGATTACGTACACACACACGTGCGTGTGTGTGACAATGCATTTTGCGCACTGGAATGTCTGAAACTGTACAGAGGAGAGCATGTGAGACTATAAATATGAGAGTATATGTCAAATTGTATCTGCATTTTTCTCAGTTGTCACAGCCTTCTCTGACATTCTGGCACCCTAAATTGCCAATGTGTCTCCTCTTCAAAATGACCAAAGAATTTTTCGGTATTTCCTATAATGCCATTTAACTTTTGTGAATATTTATTTCTACT
Source organism: Psammomys obesus (assembly GCF_907164565.1). Classification (NCBI taxonomy): domain Eukaryota; kingdom Metazoa; phylum Chordata; class Mammalia; order Rodentia; family Muridae; genus Psammomys; species Psammomys obesus. The sequence goes on along the minus strand of NW_026585643.1, from coordinate 7,206,384 downwards.
TGGAATTTATCACAGACATGTGGCTTTCCAACCCTTGTGAATGGGTTCATTCTTTGCTGCACAGCCAGCAGCAGCACTATGGGCCAACCTAACACCCTTTCCCTACATACCCAGGATACTGTGCCCAGTGAGATGAGACCCCTCTGGATTTTCTATGGACATGGCCAGAAACTCCACCAAGACTAGCAAGTCCCTGGCCTTCATGCTGAAAGGATTGTTATCCAGGATTCTGGCCATTTCCATCATTTCCCCTTACTTTCCCAGACTGAGTTGTTTCTATACTCAGTTAAGTCACCAACATTTGCCGTCACTGAAATCTGAAAAGTGGCGGAACAGCTGTGTTCCTTACTTTTCTTGTCTCTCTGAGCTGATATGTAGTTAGATATGATTTAAGGGAGGGAAAGTACTTGGTGCACAGTTGGAAAGGATACAGTCCACCATGGCAGGAGTGGCCAGGTGCCATGGCAGGGGGAGCGCCAGGCTGTTCCTGCCAGGTGCCAACAGCTCCGTGGCACAGGGAGTATGGGCTGGGACGCCAAAGCTTCTTGAATCTTGAGGAACAAAGAGTAGAAACAGGACAGGAAGCAGAGCTGGGCTATAGACCTCAAGGCCTGGCCTACTTCCTCCAGCTGACGCAGCCTGCTGAAAATCCCACAACTTCCCGAATCAGCACCACCAGATGGGGGCCAAAAATCCATACACAAGAGCCCATGGGGAGTTGTATAACCAAACCATGGTGTAAACCCTAGCCTCTGGCTTCCTTTCTGAGATTCATGTTATCTCATGGAGGGCTAGGATTAGCTTAGGTTTATATGAGACAGAAATGTGTTTGCTCTCATGTACAGGGTGGTTGGTGAGCAGCGCCGATACTATGTAAATCATCTATGTCTGAGAAGGCACCATCTCTCGAGGTGGCTGCTTCCATTGCTTTCTCCTTCCAGCCATAAGGATGACATTAGCAAGAAGGCATATGCCCCACCCTTTAAGAAGACACCCCACATTCTGGCCATGTCTGCAGGCCAGGAGAACAAAGTGAAGTAGACTTCAGACTGCTATAGAGGCTGGGAAACAAATATTCCATTGCCATGTGATCAGCTAACGTGAAGATTCTGTTTAAAGAAGAGGAGGAAGAGGAGAAAGAAGAAGAACTACTACTACTGTAACAACAAGTATTAGGAGATCAGTAGCAGTCTCTGGCACAGCAGCTAAAAGTTATTAATCCCTTTTCTGAAGCCCTAAGCACTAGAGAGCAAGGTTCAGACTTCACCTTCTTTTGGTTTGAATAGGAATGTCCCCCAAAGGCTCCCGTGTTAAAGCCCTGACCTGCAGCTGTGGTTTCTATGGAAACTTAAGGAGGTGGGACCTAGCTGGAAGAGGTGGGTCACTTTGAGAGCATCACTGATGGGATACTGGGACCAGACGGTTCTCTGCTGTGCTTCCTGGCTACCATGACATGAACAGCTTGTTCCGCAGCTCTCTGCCCCACTGCTGCCCAGCAAGCATGGCCCAGAACTGTGAAAGAAACCAAACCTTTCTTACTTTTCCGTGTTTCTCTTGGGTGTTTTATCCCAGTAATAGAAAGCTAACACGTTACCAACCATTAGAAAGGGCAAGTGCACTGATGAGCCACAAAGCGAGATTTCATTACAGATACCAGAGTTTTCTCTTTAAAATTGCTTTTCAGGGGTTGGGGGTGTGGCTCAGTTGGTAGAGTGCTTGCCTAGAACGCATGAAGTCCTGAATTCAACCCCCAGTGCCAGTATGATTGCACAAATCTATAATCCCAGCACTTGGGAGGTGAAAGTATGAAAACCAGGAGTTTGCGGTCATCCTCAGCTACACACTAAATTTGAGGTTAGCCTGGAAAGCATGAGAGTCTGTCACAAAGCAAAGCAAAGCAAAGCAAAACGAGGTGAAACTTTTCCTTTAACTGACAGTGTCTTGAGAATTACAGAAATCATCTCTTTCAGTGACTTGTTGAAGCAAATTGCCGGCCTGTTCGCTCTCCCTTCTCTTCCCAGAATTGAGGGCACTGGCCAAGGTCCTCAGCACTGGATGGGCCTGAGCCGAGCTTGTTTGCATCCCTGCTTTTTCTCTCTCCCTGAGCCAAACCACCCTGTTTTGCTAAAACTCCCTTCCATAGCACCTTTCTTTAGCCTCTCCTCACCAACAGAATAGAGGACCCTTCCCTAGCTTGCCACGTGAGCCCCTCCCCTGCTTCTGGTTTCTCTTATTCCACTCACCACTCACTGTTCCCCCACCAGGCTGTCTTTATATACCTCTCTCCTCCACTTGGAATAGCCCCATTTTTTAAAACTGAAATTTTCTTTTCATCTCTAGAAAAAAAAAATATCCGTTTGTCCCTTCACCACAAGAAGCAGAAAGGTGATGGCATTCCCTCCTGGGTTCCTAGGGCTTTTGTCATCGTCCTTTAGTGATCTCTCCACAAAGCTCTTGTCCCAAGGAATCTGTGAGTTCCTCAGAGCAAAGAGCCTCCAGTTCCATCCAGCCACCTGCAGAACCAGGATCTTCCCAGTGCTTCCCCAACAGCAGCACAAGGACAGCCAAAGGATAGAAATAGTGATAGAAATAAAGGCTTTCTTTCCAAAGCAACTCAGCCAGATTTGCTTTCCTTAGCCAAACTGAACTAAATACCTATTTAGCCAGCACACTGAGGGCTTAATGAGATATACATGACACACCCTTATCCACTCACGGGACCTGATTAGGTGCCAGTCAAGATGGCATAAAACATGTGTGGAGAGAAGATGAGGGTGGTTCAGTCACTAGGACCAGGAGCTTTCTGGCACCTCAGATTTGCCGTGCTATTTTCCACCGCACACTGATGCGTTCTGAGCTATCATATACAAATTAAGAATAAGAAGGGCTCAAAGACTTTATTTGTTGATTTGAGACAGGGTTTCACTATGTAGCCCTGGATGGTCTGGAACCCAGTGAATAGACCAGGCTGGCTTTGAATTCAAAGAGATCTACCTGCCTCTGTCTCCAGAGCACTGGGATGAAAGGTGTGTGCCACCATGGCCTGCTGGAGTTAAAGATTTATTGTTCTAGTACTTGACAGGGAGTTGGGCAGAGCATTTACCAGATCTTATTGTCCCAGCCGAGGTGCTTCAGAAACCTCAAACTGGCCGGGCCTTAATCATCCCGATGACACTGCTCCCCTCCCTCAGAGACCACTAGACTTAAAAGACCTCACTTTCTGCAGTTCCCATGCTCCACAGTGCATCTCCACAGGCTGGAGATGCTGGCTCCCATTCCTCCCAGTTTTGACTTGGTGGTGGTAAGGTTCCTGGGTTTTTGCTTTTGAATAACTAGGTCTGATACGTGGTATCAAGCTCTTTATTTTGACTTGTGTGTGGAGGCTGGGGATTAAACCCAGGCTTTGCTTGTACCAACCAAGTGCTCTAACACTAAGCTTAATCTGTGCCAACAAGTCCCAAAGCAAGACTCAACAAGACCCAAAGCAAATTGTTCTCAGCTGAATTACAAGTGACTGTGCTTTGGAAACATAAGTCAAGTTACCAGGAACATCATTAGATTGACAGAAGCAGGAAAATTCCTTCATTTTGGGGTCTTGTCAAAACTAGCGTAATGGCACAAGCTAGAGTTATCTGAAAGGTGGATTTGCCAATTGAGGAAATGCCTGCATGAAATCCAGATGTAGGGCATTTTCTTAATTAGTAATCAATGGGGCAGGGCCCAGCCTGTTTTGGGTGGTACTAACCCTGGGCTGGTAGTCCTGAGTTCTAGAAGAAAGAAGGCCGGGCAAGCCATGGGAAGCAAGTCAATATGTTCTTCCATGGACTCTGCATCAGCTACTGCCTCCAGGCTCCTGCCCTGTTTGAGTTCCTGTGCTGACTTCCTTCATCTATATGGAAGTATAAGTCAAATAAATCCATTCCCTCCCAGCTTGCTTTCAGTCGTGGTGTTTCATCCCAACAATAGAAACCATGACTAAGACATCCAGGAAATCTTTACAAGATGCAGATATTGTCACATCCTTATTTAGGGACAGTAGCGTCTAGAGGTCTGTGGACTCTGTCTACATGCTTGAGAGTAGTAGTCCCAAAGGTCAGAGTAGAGCTTGATAACAGTCTACTGAATAGGGCTAACAAAGACCCAAGATAATTTTGACTTCTCCATTTTAAAAACATTTTTTTACATTTATTTACTGTGTATATACATGAATAAGTGCGTTCGTGTGTGCTATGGTGCACGGCATGTCTGGAGGTCAAAGGGTAGTAGCTTTCGGAAGGTGGCACTCTCCTTCTGGGTCCCAGGGATTGAACTCAGGCCACTGAACTTGGTGGCAGATGCCTTTACCCACTGAGGCATTGTGCCAGCCCTGCTTTGCTTGATTATTGCAACATTGTATTTCCTCACAATCACAATGCCTCAGTTGGTCAAGGCTAAATGGTTTGCAGCTTCCTGAAGGCAGGCGCATCCTCTTAGAGAACTTGGGTTCATCTACACTTGCCCTTAATGCATTCTCTGTTCTCTGAGGCTGGATCTTCATCCAGGGCAGAGGCTGTGAAACTAACTTAGGAATTTTTTTATGAATCCATCCCATGCCCTCACCTGATGACACCGTCACAATGTCCTGGCCCTTTAAGATAGTGGCTATTCTTTACGGAACCAGATCCCACAATCTGAAGGGATCAGGATCCCCCTAGTTCCTAGGACATGGAGAGGTAAGCCACTGTGCTATGGCCTAAGAGCAGGCTCTAAGTTTTTCCCCTAATCAATACCTGGATTCTCATGGACTTTGTCACTTAGGGTATGTCAAACTAAAGCACATGATGTGAAATTCCCTGCCAATGTGAAGTTGATGTCAATAGGTTTGGCCATGTCCATCTGATGCTGAGGGTCTTGACCAATGCCCTCAATTTGGGGAAGAGAAGGGAAAACTAACAAGCTCCCCAGGTCATCAAAGTTTGGTATTTCCTCTGTTCTGGGGTTGTTTGAGGACTGCTCTGGCCACTGCCTGCCCCCTCCCCCACCACATCCTTTCATGTCATCTCTCCCTATCCTTCCCTTACTCTCAATCCTGATGAAGCTCCCCTCCAGGTTTTAAGGAGAAGCCCTTCTATCCCCTTAAAGGCCTTCTACTTTTAACATATTTTACTATATCCTGTCTAATGTCTAATGAACCTTTCTTGAGGTTCAGTCCTTGGTTTCAGGCCCTTTATCCTAAAAAACCTTTTTCTGAAAGGAATGATGCACCAGGCCCTTTTCTCCCCCTGGACCTACAACTGTTGCTTTCTTATTCTTGCTATCATTAGTTAGCTGTCTGCTCCATTTTCTATCTACTTGCAATGCCCAGCCATAGTGAACGCCTGGGAGGTGCTCACTGCTCACCATCCTCCCCCGGACATGCTGGCCTATAAGCAACGGGAAGCGCTGCTGTTACTCCACTGTGCTGAGTTCTGTGCATCTAACTGTCAAATGGAAGCAGCATTCCACTGGGAAAAAATTCTACTGGATATGACTCTAACAGAATACTCTAGAATGATGCCAAAACAGTAAATAAAACCTCATAGCTATAAGTGAAGTCATAATGTTCTACTATCACGTGGGCAATGTTAGCACCCTGAGCTATGGGTAACCCACTCCTGAGTACGGGCAGTGGCCTCAGTTCTTCACACAGGCTTACTGAGTGATCAAGAAACAAAATCCATCAGTGTCTAGAAGAAACACATCTTAGCTTTAAAAATAGGTGCTTTAGAGTAAAAGGATGGAGAATGGTTCTCAAATCAAATGAGATCAGGAAAAAAGCAGGCATCGCTATCCTAAAATTTGACAAAATAGACTTCAAATTAAAACTAATCAGAAGATATGAAGAGATACTTCATTCTTATCAAGGGAGAAGCCAAAAAGACATTACTATCCTAAACATATATGCACCAAATTCTGGTGTACTCAATTCAATAAAAAAATCTACTTTTGAATTTAAAGATCAACCCTTTCTACCACAAAACTTCTAGAAATTATAAACAAATACAGCAATGTGGCAGGACACAAAATCAGTTTGCATAAATTAATACCTTTGCTATACACCACCAACAAGCATACAGAGAAGAAAAACCTAACCAGGGAAGTGATGGACCTCTGCAATGAAAACCTTAAACCCCTGAAAGAAGAGGTAGAGGAAGACACTAAAAATGGAAAGACATACCATTCTTATACACTGGTAAATATTATGGAAATTACCATTTTACCAAGAGCTATTTAGAAATTCAATGTAATCTCAAGTCATCAAAAGTCATATCATTCTTCACAGAAAAAGAAAAAGCCACCCTAAAAACTCATACAGAACAAAAAATGACCCCATATAGCCAAAACAATCCTGAACAACAACAACAAAAATAACAGTGCACAATTACAATTCCAGATCTTAAGATACATTACAGAGCTATCGTAATAAAAACAATATGGTACTACCACAGACATGTGGACCGATGGGACAAAATCAAAGATCCGAACATGAATACATGTACTTTCAGCCACTTAATAATTGAAAAAAAGATGCCAAAAACATAAGCTAGAGAAAAGAAAGCATCTTCAACAAATGGTGTTGAGAAAACTGCATGCCCACATACAGAATGAAATTAGGTAATTATCACACATAGAAACTAACTCCAAATGGATCAAAGACCTGAAAGTAAAACCCGAAACTGTTAGAAAAAAAAAAAAGGCAGTATGCTTCATGTTATAGATGTAGAAATGGGCTTCGTTAGTGGGACTCCGTTTACCCAAGGAGTAAGGCTAACATCTGGCAGATAGGACTTCATAAAACTATTATCCCAGGCAGAGTAGCAAAGGTCAAAACAGCCCACATAACAAATGCTGAAGGGGATGGGGGAAAGGGAACCCTCACCCACTGTTGGTGTGATGGCAAACAGGTGCAGCCACTGTGAAAATCTGTATGGAGAACTCTCAAAAAGAATCTAAAAGAAATCTACCATATGACCCAGCCATACCACTCCTTGGCATATGACCAAAGAACTCTACATCCTGTCCCACAGATACTTGCTCAGCCATATTCATTGCTGCTCTAGCCATAATAGCTAGGACATGGATACAACCTAAATGTCCTCAACCACTGAGTGGGGTAATGAAAATGTGGTACATGTTGGAATGCGATTCAGCTGTAAATAAAATAAAACCATTTAAGTTGCAGGTTAAATGGATAAAAGGATCACAATGAGTAAGGTAACTCAGGCCCAGAAAGACAAACGCCACATGTTCTCATTTACTGGAGGCTCCTAGGTCTAATCTTGAGTTATGAGTGTAGTCCTCATCCCTCAGGAGAACTTCTCTTTGCAACAGGTCCATTACAACAGATCCATTTGCAATAGACACCACCACAGAAAACCACAACAACTGAAGTGCAGAGCTGGGGAACACAGTCCTAATGGACACATCTACAAGACAACTCACACTCCTAAGGCTCAGGGAATATTGTAGAAAAGGGGGTGGAAAGAGTATAAGAGCCAGAAGATCAAAGAGTTTCCTGTGGGACTGGGTCCCCTAGTAACATCAGAAACTACACCCTGAAAGTCTCATTAACATGACTGACTAAACCTGAGCTGAATAACAACAACATGGACAAGGCAAAGTGGACAAAGGAAAGATGGCATGGTCTCAACCCTACACAAGGAACTACATGTGACTAAGGAATGTAGAGTGGGAGAAACAGCCTTCCCAGGGGAGAGCACACCAGTTGGTTATCCAATACCTAATGGTCAGCCCTGAAAACATGTACAGTTACTAACACGATACATTATAGCGTTATACAGACTGAGGTAACATTTAGGAATATACACATATATACATATACGCACATAGCAACTCTTATGGGAAAAAAGCCACTAATTTGAAAAGGAACAAGGAGGAATATATGGGAGGGTCTGGAGGGAGGAAACAAAAGGGGAAATGATGTAATTATATCAAAAATAAAAGAAAAATTGTTGGGAACAAAGCCCTGGGACCCTTCCTAAGGGCCTGACCTGCCGGATAAGCACCGGGCGCCAGCAGGCCATAGCTTCTTACGACCCATTGTTCCCGAAACTGTTTGCTTTGGGACACATCCGTGACCACCGATGTGACCACCGATGTTATCTTCGGGCCTTGTAACTCTTTAACCCACCTTCTTAGCCTTGGGGACTTCCCACCAAGGGCCTTGGTATTTTTCCACTACTACTCCCCTCTCTCGCCCCTCTCCCCCGCCCTGCCAGAACCACGTTTTAAAAGAAACACCAAAGTTCAATAAAGCTGACACTTGACCGGCAACCGTCTGCTTGTGTCCTTTCTCTCTCTCCCCCATCTTTTTCAGGATTGACCCCCTTCGCCCCCACGAATAACTAAGTCCCGAGGGACAGGACAAAAAATGGCAAGAAAGATACATTGTATACATGTATATGATTGTTAAAGAATAAACGCAACATTAGAAAAAAAAAGAATGTGATGATTTTAAAAAGTTAACTTTTAAAAATATAACTAAGAGTTTCTTATGGCTCAGCCATTAAAAGCACTTGCTGCTCTTGCAGAGGACTGGAATTTAGTTGTCAAGACCCACACTGGGCAACTCACAACTGCATGTAACTCCAGCTTGGTGGTCTGAAGCGCTCATGGACTACCGTTTGTGCCTGCATGCACGTGCACATACACACAGACATTCAAAACGAATCTAAAAACGTAACTAGCAGGTGGATGTATTAGGACCACACTGAAAGTAGAGAGTTCTATTTTCCACATATCCTACCTCCTCCTCTCCGCCTTCTATATTTTGAGACAGGAAGCATTTCAGTAAATAGTCTAGTTTGGCCTTAAATGTGAGCCTCCTTCCCTGGTCTTTCAAGGGCTGGTTTACTGTTTGTGCCACCACACCCAGTTAAACATGTTGTGAATCAGAATTACTAAAACAGAGTCAGATGAAAATGAATAAATAGCACATACAATATGAATTCTATGAATCTTCAGAGGTAAAATGTCGGTTTTTGTGTAAAAATGTTTGCAAAGCACGTTATCAAATGTTTGTCTACCGAAAAACACATATGCGTCGTGAAGAACTCCATAGTTTCTAGGATTAAACAGGTCTGCCTGAAATCCTTAGACAATTACATTACACAGACCCTTTCAGTCTAGTGTGCACAGGTTCCTAATGCACTCCTAAATCTCTGCTTCAGTCTGAGAACGTCCCCTCGTCTAGGGAGTTCCCCAGTGATTCTGCTGTTCTGAGACACCCTGAAAGCCCCTGCTTTACAGCAAAGGCAACCGTGTTTTTTAGGGGCTGATAATTGAAGCCCTTCACACAGCATCAATAGTCACAGACTCTCAGCAAGTCAGTATGATCACCCTTTGTGTAAGGTGGGCCCTCAGAAACCCAGCAGAGGGCAGAAGGACACTGGGCAACTGTTGTCTGCACTCTAGCACCCATGTTTCCCTTTCCCCGTATACCACAGGACTCGTTGTGGCCTGTCTTGACTATGCTGATTTGAGAAAAGGATGTAATTGCTTGAAGATGGGATTGCTTCAGTCTGGACGTTACTAAAGGACAGTGAAGATCAAAGGCTCAGTACCATCAGGACTCACTTATTTCAAAACTTCTAAAATTACCATAGAATTAACAAAAAATGAAGAATGTTTTAAATACAACACTGAATATTCCTTCATAAGTCTTTATTATTCTTTACAGCAAACAAACAATTAGATTTTTTTTTTTTTTTGGATAGCTTTTCCCTCCACAGCCCTGGTTGTCCTGGTATTTAATAATACTCTCTATACAGACCAGGCTAGCCTCACACTCAGCTACCTGCCTGTGTCTCCCACACGCTGGGAATAAAGGTGCATCCACCATACTTGGCTCACTTATATTTAAAGCATCATAACTCTTCTATATGTCTGCCAGTGTCCTGTGGACAATCAATCACTACTTCAACAGCTTGATGGTCTTCAACAAGATACTGATAACTAATCTCTCATCTTTCAGAAAGGCAACAGAAAGCAGTGATATAACACAGCAAAAGAAGCAGTTTCAGTTTTAAGAAAAGTGCTCTATCATCAGAGGAAATACATTAGCCAAACTAAGCTGCCAGGTATATAAGTTCCGGCCATTTCATTTTATCAAAAGGGACAAGTACACAAAATTATTGGATTACAGATTGTGGTGACTCAAGTTCAGAATGACAAAAAACAAAAACCCAAAACACACTCAATTACACATCATTGTCAAACAAATACTTTATATAAGAAAAATTCCCTTTAAATATTTATATACATATTACCACATAATACTGTTAATCAAACCCATGGTTTATTTGTTTAAATAAGATTAAATAAGTTGCCTAAATCTTTGAAATCAAACCTCAGGATGGTATAATGAATGACTATATGGGTTCCTTAGACAACAAAAGAAGCTCAGTTTTCAGAGTGTGTTCTTATTTCTGGATCAGGGGGAGCGGTATTAAGTGGTGAGCACTCGTGTGACGGTGCAGAGCGCAAGTTTTGAAAACCGACTCGTTCAGAAGATCTGCTGCTCAAATAATATTTTTTCAAAGCCAGGTGGAGGAGTATGATAAAACTCACTGAACTGGCAATCCAAAATTGCACTGTCGTCAACTAGAAAGGCAAAAAAGAAGGAAATTAAGTTAGAAGGCACGCATAATTATGAAACCCTCTTTTCAGGCAGGGGTAACTCGTGACAGAGCACCTGCTTAGCAACGTTCCTGGGTTCTAGCACCATTGAACAATGTAAACAGAAACGACTTTCCTAACATAATATTTTAAGTGTTTTAATTCTATTTTTATGTGCATGTATATATGTATATATGTACAAACACTCACAGCAGGTTTACATATAATGATCAAAAATCACAAAGAAGCCTAATAGCTACAGGCACATGGGCTTTTACTACAGAGCAAAAAAAAAAAAAAAAAAAGGCGATATATGCTGAAACATGGATGAATCTATATCTTAACTACTTATGCTGAGTGAGGGAAGCTACACCAGAAAGGAGTATTAAGCGTCTGATTCTATTTACGTAATACTTAGGAAATGCAAGCTAATCTAAGTGAGCAGTACCAGACTCACAGCTGCCTGCTGGGAACTTGGTTGGAGAGGTCGGAGCCACAGATTATTAAGAGCAGGAGGAAACTCTGAGGTGATATATATGTTCATTATCTTGACCGTGATGGTGACAAAACAAAATGACCATTGCAAAGAAAAAGAATTTCAGAAACTACTGCAAGCTTAGATTAGCCTTCAAGTGTTGGCTCTGTTAGTATACCTCAGGGCTGCACAGTCTTTTCTCTCTCTAGGCTGTGTTTAACCACTGAGCCATCTCTCTAGCCCCTGATTTTTTGGGATTTTTTTGGAGACAGGGTCTTCCTGTGTATCTCCACCTGCCTCTGCCTCCCAAGTCCTAAAATTAAAGGTGCGTGTCGCCATTCCTGGCTTAAGACCTTAGCTTTTACAGATAAGTATAAAATATTTATTAACAAAATGGTATGTCTGCAATATGCCTCAAAATAGTTCAAGAAAGAGTGAAAAAAGAAGTGTTGATTTGATGAAACCTGCATGGCTACAAACAGATAATTCAAGTACATGATGGCTTATAATAATATTCTCTTTCTTGAATGTTTGAAATTTTCCATAATAAAAAATTAAAGGAATTACGAGTCATCAACACAGCCTAATTTTAGAGACCAACTATACAGAAAATGATAGCACTTATATATCGTGGCTATCAAAAACAAAAGCTAATCTGAAACTATTCTAAGTCAAAATTTCTCTCAGAAGAGTGACAATGTTTAGGTAATCTTACAATGTAATAAATGTTCAATCCACATAAAATTTCCTAGTTCCAAAATACGTGCTACAATTTCATTTCTTGGTCAACTCATCTATCTTAGTAATTGTAGAAAAACATTTGTAGATAAGGGCCTGGAAGAACGGCTTGGTGGTTAAAAGCACTTGCTGTTCTTCCAAAGGACCAGGGTTCAGTTCCCAGGACCCCCCTGGCAGCTCAAAGCCATATGTAACTCCAGTGCTTCTGGTATCCTCCAGTACCAGGCACATGTGTGGTGCACAGACACATTCAGGCAAAACACAGATCCCATGAAAAATGTAAAAAAGCAAATGATAGAATAAAAGGGGACATGGTTGTGGGTGTTTAATTACAATCACTATGTACTCAGGAAACTTTTATAGTATGTAGTGAATAAACATAAACCTTAATTCTGCAGAGATAATGGAATGTTTGAGTACACTCCAGATAAAATGTCCTTATTAACAACTTGTTCAGACTTCTGAATGTTAACTACAAAACTAACATAAATGGCAAACAACAGTTAACATGGATATACCAATAGATGAGTACCATCTTAGCTTACCATATACAACAGGATACACTGTCCCTCGTATACCTGATGCTGGACAATGCATATTTTTCCCATTCAAATACACATTTAGCTCGACATGGTCATATGTTATACCCTATGAAGGAAAGAAAAAAATTTAAGGATAGAAAAATAACTGTTGAACAAAAACCTAAATAACTTAAAGCACTGACTGAGAAGCATGCTCACAGACACAAAGCATGGGGTCACAGGAGCTTTTATTAGAACTGACAATCTGAGCCAGGCATGGCGGTCTGTACTCCCAGCACTCAAAGAGGCAGAGGCAGGTGGAGCAATATGAATTCAAGGCCAGCCTTGTCTACAAAGTGAGTCCAGGACATCCAAGGCTACACAGAGAAACCCTGCAGACAGGTATCCAAGAAGTCCAGAAAAGGGTGTTGAATTTCCTGCCGCTGGAGGTATAGGTAGCTGTAAGCTGCCCAGTATGGGTACCAGGAACTAACTTAGGTCTCTGGAAAAACAAGTGCTCTTACCCACAAAGTTATTCCTAAATAAGTTATTTATAAGAAATTAATACATTTCTCTCTTTTTACCCAGATTGCAAGTAAAACCAGTATCTACAGTTTAATATGAATGATGGTGAGTACCTAGTTAAAAAGAATAGTTTAAATAAGAATAAAAAGGCATTGCTATATACACTAATAATGGCTAGGAAATGACGTTAGTCATACTGTTGCAGTTCTAGCGGTCATTTGAGACAGCCGGCCCTACGAGGCATTATTCTAGACATTTCATATTTAGTCAGTTAACACTCACAAGACAGTTATATCCATTTTATGGATGAGGCAGCTGAAGCACAGAAAGGTGAAGTAACTTACCTAAGGCTGCACAGCTAGAAAGTGGCAGAACTGACATTTAAACCAAAATGTTGGCTGAAGACACTCTTACTCACGATGCCACATATTCCTTTTCTTAAAACATTCTACAGTACAGGTTGGAATCCCTATTCAAAAATATGAAAGGCTCCAAAACCTGAAACTTTCTGAGCCCGTAGACTACACTACTGTACCACACATAGAAAATTCCAGAACTGATCTCATATGATGGGTCAGAGTCAAAATAAAAGCACACTAAAAATACTGTGAAAAACTGGGCCTACAAAATGGCTCCGCAGGGTAAATGTTCTTGCCACAAAGCCTGAATCTGATCCTGGTCCCAAATGGCAGGAGGAGAAAACTCCTACACTGTCCTCTGATGACTACCAGTTCCATGTGACATGCGAGCCACCCCACAGTTCACTTTAAATAAAGTTCTAAAATCCTTGCACTGCAGAGACACGCTCACAGCCACACTGCCTGCTCTTGGGAGGACAGCCACGTGGCAGGTCTAACTCCAGATTCAGAGGATTGGAAACCTTCTTCTGGCCTCCACAGGCACCAGGAATGTACATTTGCACATACCTACAGGAAAAACGACCCCCACACATATTGCAACAAAACAAAATATATAGTATAAATAACTTCCCAGGTGTGCATGTAGGCGGATTCCATGCCTTGGTCCTTTCACATTAAGAAATCTCACTCTGTACTTACAAAAATTCCAACATCAAACAAAACCCTGAAGTTGGAAACTTTTCTAGTCCCAAGCATTTCAGGTAAGGCATATTCAACTTAGAGTTACTAACTAGGGCTGGGAAGGCAGCCTACTACATATGAGACCTAAGATTTGAGATGCAGCACAACAATAACAGTCATTTAAAAACATTTCTTTATTATATATAGTGTTTTGTACTGCATGTGCGCCTGCATGCCAGTCTTTTTTAAAAAGAAAGAATAGAGGCCAGAGAGCTCTTTCAAATAATAAACAAAACAAAACAAGAAAGCAATAAAAACAAACAAGAAACCAAGTAGGAGTATGCAGGAGACTGCTTCTGTGGGTCTCTGGATAACTGGATCTGGGTCAACTAACAACAGACAAACTCAGATGCTTTCTTGAATGACTTCGTCGATGTATTCATTACCTAGCTTCAACTCCCTTTCTCAGCAAAGGTTCAGGAGAGTCGGTGTGGTAAGGGCTATAAAGAACTACTCAAATTTTAGCAAAGCTACAGTTAAACAATGACTTGGGGGCTGGGAATGTACTCAGTTGACAGAATGTTTTCCAGCACGTCCAAAGCTCTGAGTTTGATCCCTAGCACCGCTGAAACTAGAACTTGGCATGAGGCAGGACCTCAGAAGACAGAGGTCATCCTACACAGCTACTTAGAAAGTCTGTGGCCAGCCTGGGCTACACAAGGCCCTATCTTAATATACAATCAAATAAACACTGCATAACTGATTTGAGGCAGAGTCTTACTCAGTAGCCCTGGCTGGCCTGGAACTCAGTATATAGAGCTCAGGCTGGCCTTGAATTTGAGGTGATCCTCTTATTTCTGCCTCTTAAGTGCTATGATTATAGACATGAACCATCAATCCTACTACAATGATGTAGTAATGGTTTGTTTCATTTTAGTTTAAAAACCCTAAAAATACGCTTGTCACATTTCTAGTAAAGAGGTCTGTTTTCATTTTTAAAAACTCAAAACATAATTACATAGAAAAGAATGTACGGTTCTCTTTATGGGACTGAGTCCAGACATTCCTCACTGCCTGTGGCACCACAGCCCACTGCAAGTTAAGTGATAAATTAGGCACCGATCAGAATAACAAAACCCCAAAATTTGGAAGGATGTTAAGAATCTCTTTCATCTCCTCCAGCCAAGTTCAGTTCAAGTTCTGTTCTAACCTAGCCTGCTTTCTATATGATGTAAAAACCTTGAGTCTGCAACAGCCACACCATGAAACACAAGAATAGTTTCCTGTCAGCTGCTCCTGCTGCCACTGTTGACAGTTTTGAAAACCAAGTGTTCAGATGAGGAAGACGTGGGTCAGCTTTCTTGATTATGCATATACTTAACATTTTAGATCTTTTTTTTTTTTTATCAGAATGGGCATGAAAGCTCAAAGTCTAATTCAATTATGTTGACAGACTAACAGTGGCATTCTTAGATCTGTCAATTTGTGGTATCAGTCATCTCAATGAATGAGATGGGACAGAAAGGCAAAATATGCAGAAGTTCAGGATTACAATGAAGAAGACATCTGTTTCAACTTTTATTATAAATAGGTTGACAGCCTCAACTTTGACAGAAAAAAAAATCTCTTTTAAATAATAAGCTGGGCATGGTGGCACATTTCTTTGATGTCAGCACTCAAAAGGCAGAGGCAGGTAGACCTCTGTGATTTCTAGGCTAGCCTGGTCTACACAGCAAATTCTAGGCCAGTCAGGGCTGCAAAGGGAGATCCTGCCCAATAAATTATTTATATAAGGATGATCCATATTGTGGATATCTGGCAATGACCTAAAACATAAAAAGTCAACTAGTCTTGGTTTGCTTTTTATTGCTCTGATAAACACCGTGACCAAAAGGAACTTGAGGAGGAAAGGGTTTATTTCATCTCACAGCTTATACACTCCATCATGACGGGAAGTCAAGGCAAGAACGCAGGGTAGGAACCTGGAGACAGGAAGTAAAGCAGAGGCATGGAGGAGTGCTGCTAACTGGATTGTTCTCCATGGTTCATTCAGCTTACATTTTGATAGGACCCAAGACCACTTGTTTTTAGGGCACCATGTCCACAGTTGGTTGGCCCCATGCTCACCAATCATTAATCAAGAAAATCCCTCACAGACTTGTCTACAGACCAATTTGACATAAGTACTTCCTCAATTGAGGTTTCCTCTTCCCAGATGATCCAAGCTTCTGTCAACTTGATAAAACAACAAAAACTAACCGACATACAACTACTTAAAAAAGAAAAAGAAAAGCAGATTTTAAAACAGTTTATGCCTTTTGTCTCTTTTTCTTTAGCAACTAACCTTTTTGTTTCTCTCTTGAGATAGGATCTTGCTATATAGCCCGGGCTGTCCTAGAACTTGCTAAAAGCACTAGCGCCACCACCAACCAAAACTGAAACAAAACAAAACAAAAATACAAACTTCCCTAAGCAGCCTTTGAGAGTGTTTTTGGACAAGGTCTCACTAGACATAGTTGGTCTGGAACTCACTGTGTAGACTAGGCTGGTTTCGAACTCTGAGAGATGCCCCTGCCTCTACCTTCTCTGTGATTAAAGCTATGTGCCGCCGTGCTCTGCTCTAACCCTTGGAATTTCTGAGTCCAGTTCTCTGAAGGGTTCTGAAAGTTAGAGTTATTTAATAAGATTGGATTTAACATAGATGAACACTTGCTATAGTTTCAAATATGTTCCTAACATTAATAAATATGAAACATTCTGAGAAATCTCTGGCCTCAAAAATACCTAATATCCTCTAGTATGATCAGAAAAACTTTAAAAATTTTATGTCAGCCAGGTGTGGAGGTGTACGCCTTTAATCCCAGAACTCAGAGAGGCAGAGGCAGGGGGGATTTCTGTGAGTTTGAGGCCAGCCTGGTTTATAAAGCAAGTCCAGGACAGCCAAGGCTATACAGAGAAACCCTGCCTTAAAAAAAAGCAAATAATTAATTAATAAATAAATAAATAAATAAATAGATAGATAAATAAATAAATAAATAAATAAACTGTATGTCAAGGTTTCTCTGTGACAGTGGAATATTGTTTAGCAGCCAACGATCTTGCTACATGAAAATACAGGGTCAGCCACCCTCATGTCCTGGTTTGCTAGAAACTCCAAAAAGGACAGAGCAATGGCGTGAGGGAGCAGTATTTGGCAAGGCTCTCTCTGGAAATGGGGCCACCTCATTAGACTCAATCCCAGGGCTTTGTAATACAAGTCATAACCTGCCACGTAAAACCACATCTAGTCAACACAGCTCAGGTTTAATAATTTACAGTGACAGCAACACTCACCACTACATCTCCCTCCTGAGGAAGGCTGTTTGCCGGCAGCCTGTTTTTCTCTTCATTGTTGTGGTACAGGGCTCCATCATTTCTCATCACCAGACTATGCTTATCTCGGCCAAGAGGAATCTGGTTCAAGTTAACTTTCTGAGTTGCAACACCTATACCCCAGATTCCTACAAATAAAAGTTTAAATACATCACAAGTGTGAAGAACACAAGTATAAAAGGTTTTATTTTAAAAGGGAGTATCAACTGCTTTTCTTTTTCTTTTGCCTTCCTTCTTCCTTTCTTTTCCAGCAGGTCTCACCGTGCAACTCTGGCTAGCTTGGACTTGGAACTAAGTATATATACCAGGTTGGCCTTGAACGCAAAAGATTTGCCTGCCTGGGCACCCTCAGTGCTGCGGTCAAGGGTATATACCATTGTTAGTTGCTTCTGTTATTAAAACCAACCTTTTAAAAAGTGGGTTCCAAGGTCAGTGAGATGGCTCAGCAGATAAAGTGACAAGCCTGAAAACCTGAGTTTGAACCTCAGAACCCAAGTCAAAGAGGAAGGAGGACAGAGTCACCTATTCTAAGATTGACCTCTGATTTTCACACCCCCACCAGAATCTTGAAACAATCACAGTTTTGTTATGTTGGGCGGTACTGAACTTCATCTGCTGGTCTAAGTACTTACAAGGTGTGGTGGTTTGAATGAGAATGGCCCCAGCGGGCTGATACATTTGAATGCTTGGTCTGCAGTTGGTAGATTGTTTAGGCAGGCTTAGGTCTGGCCTGTGACCTTGTTGGAGGAGGTATGTCACTGGGGGTAGGCTTTGAGGTTTCAAAAGCCCACGACAGGCCCATTCTCTCTCTCTGCCTCCTGCCTATAAATAAGATGTAAGCTTTCAGCTACTGCTCCAGTACCATGTTTGCCTGCCTGCCACAAGGCTCCCTGCCATGATGATCACCCTCTGAGCTATAAGCAAGACCCCAATTAAATACCTACTTTTATAAGTTGCCTTGGTCATGGTGTCTCCTTCACAGCATAGACTCATAACTAAGATACAAGGTAAGGAAAAAATACAGGACTACTCAAATACAGCACTTTTTGCAAATGTTACGAAGTTATTATTGTCAACCTGCTGTCATTCTCATTAAGTGTCTCTTTGGGGAGACAAACTATATGGTCAAAGTATCTCGGACATCAAGAGAGTAAAATCCAGACATGCATGCATGACAGATTCAGTCAGTCCAGAAAAAAGTATTAACAGCATAGAATTCAGACCTTCAGTTACATTTTTTTTTTTTTTTTAAATAAGTAAGTAGAGAAGACACTGAGCTGGCTTTACCATTACTATTTTCTCTTAAGGTTTTAGTTTTTGTGTTTAGCACTGTGGGGCTAGGGGAGTAAATATAGCTTCATGGTAGTCTTGGCCTTGGGCTGAATTCACAGCAAAACACACTCATTCATATTCTCTCCGTCTAATCTCCATTTCTGAGAAATGGGAGGTTACTGTCTTTAATTATTTTTTAAAAGAGTAAGAAGTAATAGTATGTTATGAACAATCTTATAATTTCTGAACATGAATAAGATCTAAAATAATTTTCTTAACGCTGGGCATCTAATCCAGTACCTCACACCCACCAGGTAAGTGCTCCACCACCAGATTGTATCTATAGAAACAAGCATTCTCTTGCCCAGCCAAACAAAATGTCTACAGTCTTGGACTTTTTCTCAAGCTTCTACCTTTTCAGTTTTTATTGAAATCAGAAGAAACACTATTCATGGACGAAGGTCTGAATTCCATGCTGTTAATACGTTTTTCTGGACTGACTGAATCTGTCATGCATGCATGGCTGGATTTTACTCTCTTGATGTCTGAGATACTTTGACCATATAGTTTGTCTCCCCAAAGAGACACTTACGAGAATGACAGCAGGTTGACAATAATAACTTCGTAACATTTGCAGAGGGGTTCTGCAGTGTCCTTACTCTTTAACAACCTCTAACTTCCAATACAGCATTGACACTCCAACAGCCTATCTGTCCTTGGGATGGCACTATAAATTGTGTCCCTCACTGAAACATCTACACCGAGATCTTTAGTAGATTTAGGTTCAAACACTTTTTCTTCTTTAAGAAGCAAGCACATATTGGGGGCAGTCAATAGTCAGTGCGGTAACTTAAAGAGCACAGTGGACACTTGGATTTATGCCATTCACCTAAGAAAGCCAGTATAAACTACTATAAGAAACCAACTACACAAGTACCACATTGTCCAAAGAGTGGGATTCTCTCCACTGCAGTTTTCTTACTCTGAACTTATATCACTTGTAAAGATTTCACCAGAGGTCTCTTTATACTATTGCTTTTACTAAAAACAAAAAACGCACAAATCTCCCCATAATATCACTATAAGATCCTAATAGTCATACAGACTATTACATAATTATAGTTATATAATTCAAGAAACTCCATAAAATTGCAAAAGAGAAGTCGTATGTTATGAAGTGTCCCCCACAAAGAACCAAGTGGATCCCTATTGATGAATTTAATCAGAGAGGTGACTGCATTATGAGGGTTCTGCTTTCCTCAGGGGGTTAGTGCCTTGGTGCAGTCAGAGTATACTGGCATGATTAGAAGGTGGTAAAAAGTAGGAATTGGGACTTGTTTGAGAGGAAGGAGGTTACTGGAACCACACGTTTGCACAGCCTCTTCCATGTCATCACTCTGTGTTTCCTGGTTCTCACGAGGTGGGTGACTTTGCAACACCAGTGTCCTCCCATGACTTCATGCCTCTCTGTGGCTGGGAAAGAACACAGCCATGCACCAAGTCCCCACGTATCCCTCGCTGGCTTAGAACTCAGTAGGTAAGCCAGGGTAGTCTTAAACTTACAGAGACCTGCCACCCTCTGACGGACTCCCAAATGCTGGGACTACTTTGTTATAGCATCAAGCATAAGAAGTACACTTCAGATTTCTTCCAGAATTCTGTATCTGATGACTGCTTCAGAAAACAAACAACCAGAGTATCTTGGTAAAAGAGTTAAGGGGAAAGCTCAGATCAAAAGATTACCCTTCATCCTAACATGAAATATAGCAAGAGTCCACATACTTTATATGTCTAACATAGTAAGAGTGGCCTTAGAACCTTTAATAATGCTAGTGTCTTATATCTGCTCAGCATGTCCTGTCCTTTTCTGGAGAGTGGGGTGGGTGTTTGAGACAGAGTTTTTCTGTGTAGCCTTGGCTGTGCTGGACTTGCTTTGTAGAACGGGCTGGCCTTGAACTCAGAGGTCTGCCTGCCTCTGTGGAATGCTGGGATTGCAGGCATGCATGCACCACCACGCCTAGCAGCATGTCTTGTCTTAAAACACTGTCATACATAAAACTCCTACATGGCAGACAGTGCAGCTCCTATAATTCCTATTCCATAGAAGAGAAAAATGAAACCCAGTTTAGCAAACTGATTTAACCTGGAGCACAAGAGTGGAAGACGAGGCCCTGTCTACAGAGTTTGGGACTTTTTCTTAATCATTTCCTAAAATTTTTTCATGTTAACAATTATTGTTAATATTCATAATAATTGACCTTTAATAGTTAAGTGCAAGTGTACTAACCGGTAGACTGGATTTTGAACTCGAAGTAGCTTTTGTTCTGATGTAAGGGCGCACTGGCTAGACAACCTCCTGTGCCACAGATTCTTCTTCCATTTTTCACAATGACAACATCTGTTCCTAAACAAAACACAGATACCACAATCACAGTTAATTCGATTGTAAAAGAGGCCGTGAGGGGGCAAGTAGTCAGGGGTAGTTCTCCAAGGTCAGTATCAAGTGTCTTCCTAAAAAGCCTCCCATCTTATTTTTTGAGCCAGAACCTGGAGGTCACTGGTCAGACTGGCTGGCCAGTGAGCCCCTTGGATCTTCTTGTTTTGGCCCATTAGTGCCTCAGTTACAGACATGTACTGTTATGCCCAGCTTTTTGTGTGGGTGCTAGGGAATTCAAACACAGGTCTTCACACAGCAAGCACTTTACCACTAAGCCACTGCCCCAGGCCCTGTCACTGATTCAGTCAACAGCAATAAACCAGGAATATTATTAGTCTTTTCAAATATACGGAATATGGATAGATTATTTTAAATAGTTTATTTTCTACTTTTTAATAGACTGGTTATATATAACATTCATTTGTAGTAACGAGTCTTTTTCAATTAAGTTGTTTCAAATAAACTAAACTATGATGAGTATTTAAGTTATTTGTAAGGGGGGGGGTCAGTGAGATAGTTTATTTGGCAAAGGCACTTGCCACCAAGCCCAATGACCACCTGAGTTTGACCTCAGCAACCCACATTATGAACTGACTCCCATGTGCAAGCCCTGACACGTGTGCCCCATAAATGCACACAAAATAAATTAAAAAACACCTAAGTTAGGAGACTAGCTCATTTAATTTTTAACAGATTAGATAATTTAGCAATTTTCATTTAAGCCAAACCCTCAAAACTTTAAAAACTTACTATATTGGTACAATTTTCAATTCTAAACAAATGAATTAAGACAATCTATTAGAAGACAGCTAAGCATCTACTAAATAGAGCCATTACCAACAGTCTTATAATTACTACAATGGAGAAGTCAAGTTGAGCTGAGGAGTAAGTTCATGGCCCCCATTATCTCCTCCCCAGCAATAAAACCACAGGCCAAACAGATACAAATATTAGGACGAAGCAGCATACCTCCAGAAGGCTGCGTTCCTATTTAAACAAAACAATCATTCTAAACTGGTTCTTTTAAGACCATACACTGTTAAGGTAAATACATTTTTTTGGTTTGTTTGTTTAATTAAAAATTTTAAGGGTTGGCACCTGCCACAAAGCCTCAGAAGACCTAAGTTTGGTCCCCGGAACACACATGGTAGAAGAAAGCTGACTCCTGCACGTAGTCCTCTGACCTCCAGTTTTATAAAATATTAAAACCCAATTTCTGAGCTCGTGAGATGACTCAGCCACTTGTCACCAAGTCTAACAATAACAATCTTAACTGTTGGAGGAGAGAACTGCCTCTTGCAAGTTATTCTGTGCTGGCTATGGTGGAACATAGGACATGCTAAAGCAGCAGAGGCAGGAGAATCACAAGTACATGTAATCCTCTGGCTCCACATCTGTTCCTAAACACACTCACACACACGTACATGCACAAAACAATAAATGCAATTTTACAATGAAAGCAAAAACATCCAATTATTGCAGCAAATTTTATACATGACTTGCATCTAACTACCCCCTATCACTCTAGCAGTTTCCAATGGAGCCTCTTCCTTGATGTTAAAGACAGTATAATTCTTGGCTTCTAACAGGCACTTAGTAAATAACATATGGAAGTGAATAAACAAGCTGTGCTTCAGAGTGAACAAGTAGCAGGTGCTTTCCTTCTGTGGACAGCCTTCCCTCTTGAAATCCAACAACTCTGAGGACTCAGTCCAGGGCTTCAGCATCTGAGGTGGGCTAAGTCTGTAAGTAGACTTCACATTTTGTAGTCACATTGATTAAATCAGGAACAATTATTTGACCTAGCAAACCATAATCAGGGCAAGTGTCAGGACTTCTGGAGAGAACAACTGAAGACACTTTTGTTCTTGCTGTATATATAAGAAAAAGTAGAGCGTTGCAGCAAATGACCATGGCAACTGGCCTCTAGCCTTTTGGAGCAAGTAGTAGAAGGCAGGAGATTGAGCAACTCCAACAAGCCCAAACACACACAAAGCTGATCTCTGGCAGCACTGTGTCTTTTCCTGAAGCCAGTGCTGCTTTTGCACGTTGAGTCACAATAATACATTTGCTCCATCATGTGAACAATTCTGAGTTGTAAATCTCAGTTCTTGAAATTGAGAAGAATGAGTTTCGTGAAAATCATTTCTACGGGTTTGCAAATAAATGATACTTTCTTTTTCTAACTGTTCTTCTACATATGGCCCACCTGTATAATAGACCATTTACTGCTTTCTATTTCATCCTGTGGCACTACGTTAATGGAAACATGAAAATATTTTCAAAACAATTAGTCTGTTGATGAGTTGGAACTACATGAACAACTCTGACCATGTCACTCTCTTATTTATGTTGATGTACTTCCTATCTGAGGTAGTTCATGCAGAAAGGTGAACATATTCAGAGATCATTCTAGGGCCTTTGTGAATCAGCGGAGAATCACTTCAAGCTTACTTTTCTTTGCTTAGTACAATGATATTCTATACTTGGACCTAAGTAGTTCACATAGTTTTATTAATAACTGATACCACCTTGGAAAGTCAATCAGATTTGAGTACAGACAGACCACTACAAAAATACAGCCAAAGAATGTGTGTTTCTGTCGGGTGCAAACCCACAGGGAGGGGAATGGCTGGTCTGATCTCTGAGCACTCAGCTGATACCACCACCCCGAAAAGGTCTCAGGGAAAAATTACCCAGTTTCAGCAGACACCCAGGCACCCAATCCCAAGGAACACAGAAAGGGGGAGCCAAGTAAGTCTGTGCCTTCGGGTTCTACTCGCCATCACAGACAGAACTGCTGTCCCCAAAGCAAAAACTGGGTGTCCCTGTCAGGAGGAAACCCCACAGCGGGGGATCATCAAGACTAACGCTCAGGACACCCAGAACCAAAAGACTTTCTGGATTCATGCAGACTTTAGGCTCTAGCCTTCTACTGCAGGCAGGAGCGCTGTGCAACCGCCATTATTGAGTACCACTAGGGCACTGGGGCACACAGCTGCTTCCTCAGACCTACAAAAGCCAGAGAGCCATTACAGCAGCCCTCAGATACTGTGCCAAGGATCAACCAGTTATCCCTAGCTAAACTGACAAAACTGTGGGAATCCCTGGTTCTTCAAGAGGGCTGAACCCAACAATTACACCTTAAGAGCAACAGCTGCTGCTCACTAAATTCAGAGCAAAAAACCCAGCAGCAGGGCAGCCATCACCAGGACCTCTCCTGAGGAGAGGATAGCCTACCTGAACACCACAGTTACCACACAGGTCCATACACCTGAAGTGAACTGTGACAATTCCTGAGAAGCACCACCATTCAGTTGACCACACTAAAAAAGCAGAAGAGAACTTCAGAACCCCACCAAGTGGATTCTCCCCACCCCAGAACCCAGCAGGCACCAGAAATTAACAGACAACACCTGAGACAGAGAAATGGGTAGAGGCCAGCGAAAAATCACAACCAACAAAAGGCAAAGCAATATGGCATCCCCAGAACCCAGTTATCCGGGGACAAGTAGCCCTGGATACCCTAACATATTCAAGAAGATGACCTTACATCTATGCTTATGAAGAGGTTAATGAAGGAAGCAATAAAAATGCATAAAGATTTAGGGGAAGATATAATAAAACAGATTATGGTCATACATAAAGAAATACAGGAAGATGCAGCCAAACAGTCTGTGTCACTGAAAGAAATAAAAGAAACAGAGGAATGGTCAAACAAACAGCTGAAGGAATTGAAGGAAAATACAGTCAGATAGGTGAAGCAAATCAACAAAACGGTTCAAGATCTCAAGATAGAATTGGAAGAATTAAAGAAAACACAAATGGAGGAAATCATGGAGAGGGAGAACCTAGGAAAGAAAACAGGAACTACAGAGGTAAGCATAACTAACAGACTACAAGAGATGGAAGAAAGAATCTCAGGTGTGGATGATAGAATGGAAGAAATCGATGTATCCATCAAAGAAAATAATAAATCTACAAACTTCCTGACACAAACCATCCAAGAAATCTAAGACAACATAAAAAGACAAAACCTAAGAATAATAGGAATAGAGGAAAAAGAAGATTCCCTCCTCCAAGGCCCAGAAAATATTTTCAACAAAATCACTGAAGAAAATTTCCCCAACTTAAAGGGGAGGCCTATAAGAATACAAGAGGCCTACAGAACACCTAATAAATTAGACCAGAAAAGAAATCCTTCCCTCATATAATCATCAAAACAGTAAGTATACAGAACAAAGAAAATATACAAAAAGCTGCAAGGGAAAAAGGCCAAGTAACATATAATGGCAAATCCATCAGAATCACACCTGACTTCTCAACAGAAACTATGAAAGCCAAAAGAGCTGGACAGATATCATGCAGAGCCTAAGAGAACACAGATGTCAGCCTAGGCTCCTGTACCCAGCAAAACTCTCAGTCCTCATAGACTGAGAAAACAAGATATTCAACGACAAAAACAAATTTCAACAATACCTACACACAAATCCAGCATTACAGAAGATACTAGAAGGAAAAATACAACCCGAGAAAACTACTTTCAAGAAATCATAGGAAATAAATAACCTCACTACAGCAAAACAAAAGTAGCCAAACACACAAACACACTATCATGGCCAACATCAATATCAAAGGATCTAACAGCCACTGGTCATTAATCTCCCTCAACATCAATGGACTCAATTCTCCAATAAAAAGACACAGACTAACAGAATGGATGCGTAAACAAGACCCAACAATCTGTCGCATACAAGAAACACACTTAAATCACACAGATAGACATTACCTACCTGAGAGTAAAGGGCTGGAAGAAGGTTTTCCAAGCAAATGGACCCAAGAAGCAAGCAGGAGTAGCCATCCTAATATCTAATAAAGTAGATTTCCAACCAAAATCAATCAAAAGAGATAGAGAAGGACACTTCATACTCATCAAGGGAAAAATCCACCAGGAAGATATCACAATCCTGAACATCTATGCCCCAAATGCAAGGGCACCCACATTTGTAAAGGAAACTTTAATAAAACTTAATCACACATAGATCCCCACACAATAATAGTGGGAGACTTCAACACCCCACTTTCAACAAAGGACAGGTCAACAAAACAGAAATTAAACAAAGAAACAATAACTCTGACAGAGGTCATGACTCAAATGGACCTCATGGACATCTACAGAACCTTTCACCCAAACTCAAAAGAATTTACCTTCTTCTCAGCACCTCATGGAACCTTCTCCAAAATATACCATATAATTGGTCACAAAGCAAGGCTCAACAGATACAAGAAGACTGAAATAATCCCTTGTATCCTATCTGATCACCATGGACTAAAACTGGACCTCAATGACAAAAATAGCAAAAGGCCTACACACACATGGAAACTGAACAACTTACTTCTAAATGACAGCTGGGTCAGAGAGGAAATAAAGAAAGAAATTAAAGACTTCCTAGAATTCAATGAAAATGAAGGCACAACATAAAGTTCATAGCACTAAGTGCATTCAAAAAGAAATTCGAAACATCTCATGCAAGCAACTTAATGGCTCACTTAAGAGCCCTAGAAAAAAAAGAAGCAGACACACCAAAGAGGAGCAGACGGCTGGAAATAATCAAACTCAGGGCTGAAATCAATCAATTAGAAACAAATAAAACAATTCAAAGAATCAATGAAACCAAGAGCTGGTTCTTTGAGAAAATCAACAAGATCGACAAACCCTTAGCCAAACTAACTAAAAGGCAGAGAGAAACTATTCAAATCAACAAAATCCAAAATGAAAAGGGGGACATAACCACAGACACTGAAGAAATCCAAACAATAATTAAGTCTTACTTCCAAAGTCTATATGCCACAAAATTTGAAAATCTAAATGAAATGAACAATTTTCTTGACTGATTCTACATGCCAAAGCTGAATCAAGACCACGTAAACCAATTAAATAGTCCTATATCCCCTAAGGAAATAGAAGCTGTCATCAAAAGTCTGCCATGCAAAAAAAGCCCAGGGCCAGATGGTTTCAGCGCCGAATTCTACCAGACCTTCAAAGAAGAGCTAATACCAATACTCTTCAAACTATTCCACAAGATAGAAACAGAAGGAACACTACCAAACTCATTCTATGAGGCCACAGTCACCTTGATACCTAAACCTCACAAAGACCCAACAAAGAAAGAGAATTTCAGGCCAATCTCCCTCATGAACATTGATGCTAAAATACTCAACAAAATACTTGCAAACCGAATACAAGAACACATCAAAGACATCATCCACTACGACCAAGTAGCCTTCATCCCAGGCATGCAGGGGTGGTTCAATATACGGAAATCCATCAATGTGATCCACCACATAAACAAACTGAAGGAGAAAAACCACATGATCATCTCCTTAGATGCTGAAAAGACATTTGACAAAATCCAACATCCATTCATGTTTAAAGTATTGGGCAGATCAGGTATACAAGGCACATACCTGAACATAGTAAAGGCGATATACAGCCAGCCTATAGCCAACATCAAACTCAATGGAGAGAAACTTAAATCAATCCCACTGAAATCAGGGACAAGACAAGGCTGTCCACTCTCTCCATATCTTTTCAACATTGTTCTTGAAGTCCTAGCTAGAGCAATAAGACAACTGAAGGAGATCAAGGAGATACAAATTGGAAGAGAAGAAGTCAAAGTATCACTATTTGCAGATGATATGATAGTATACCTGAGTGACCCCAAAAACTCTACCAGGGAATTCCTACAGCTAATTAACACCTTCAGCAAAGTGGCTGGATACAAAATTAACTCAAAAAAAATCAGCAGCCCTCCTGTATACAGAGGACAAAAGGGCCGAGAAAGAAATTAGGGAAACAACACCCTTCACAATAGCCACAAAGGACATAAAGTACCTTGGTATGAACCTAACCAAGCAAGTCAAAGACTTGTATGAAAAAAATTTCCAGTCTCTGAAGAAAGAATTAGAAGAAGAGATCAGAAGATGGAAAGATCTCCCATGCTCATGGCTTGGCAGGATTAATATAATAAAAATGGCCATCTTACCAAAAGCAATCTACAGATTCAATGCAATTCCCATCAAATTACCAATACAATTCTTTACAGACCTTGAAAGAAAAATTCTCGCCTTCATATGGAACAACAAGAAACCCAGAATTGCTAAAACAATTCTCTACAGTAAAAGATCTTCAGGAGGTATCCCCATCCCTGATCTCAAGCTGTACTATAGAGCAACAATACTAAAAACTGCATGGTGATGGCATAGAAACAGATTGGTGGATCAATGGAATCGAATAGAAGACCCTGACATAAATCTACACACTTATGGACACCTGATTTTTGACAAAGATGCCAAATCCATTCAATGGAAAAAAGATAGCATCTTCAACAAATGGTGCTGGTCTAACTGGATAGCTACATATAAAAAAATGAAAATAGATCCATACTTATCACCCTACACAAAACTGAAGTCCAAGTGGATCAAAGACCTCAACATAAAACCGGACACATCAAATTGGTTAGAAAAAAAAGTGGGGGATACCCTTGAACTCATTGGCACAGGAGACAACTTCCTGAACAGAACACCAACAGCACAGGCTCTAAGAGCAACAATCAATAAATGGGACCTCATGAAACTGAAAAGCTTCTGTAAAGCAAAGGATATTGTCCTCAGAACAAAACCACAGCCTACAGATTGGGAAAAGATCTTCACCAACCCTATATCTGACAGAGGGCTAATATCCAGTATATATAAAGAACTAAAGAAGTTAAACAGCAAAAAATCAAGTAATCCAATTAAAAAATGGGGTGCAGAGCTAAACACAGAATTCTCTGCAGAGGAATATCGAATGACAGAGAAACATTTAGAGAAATGCTCAACCTCATTAGCCATCAGGGAAATGCAAATCAAAACGACCCTGAGATTTCACCTTACACACATCAGAATGGCTAAGATAAAAAACTCAAGAGACAATACATGCTGGAAAGGTTTTGGAGAAAGGGGAACCCTCTTCCACTGCTGGTGGGAATGTAAACTTGTACAACCACTCTGGAAAGCAATCTGGTGCTTTCTCAGACAACTAGGAATAGCTCTTCCTCAAGATCCAGCTATACCACTCCTAGGCATATATCCATAAGATTCTCAAGTACACAATAAGGACATTTGCTCAACCATGTTTGTAGCAGCCTTATTTGTAATAGCCAGAAGCTGGAAACAGCCCAGATGCCCCTCAGTGGAGGAATGGATGCACAAATTGTGGTATATCTACACAATGGAATATTACTCAGCAATAAAAAACAAGGAAATCATGAAACTTGCAGGTAAATGGTGGGATCTGGAAAAGATCATCCTGAGTGAGCTATCCCAGAAGCAGAAAGACACACACGGTATATACTCACTCATATAGGCATATAATATAGGAAAAACCTATTAAAATCTATACATCTAAAGAAACTAATCAAGAGGGAGGACTCTTGCTAAAATGCTCAATTCCTATCTAGAAAGGCAAAGAAGCTGGACATCAGAAGAAGGAGAAAAGAGGGAACAAGTCAGGAGCCTGACACAGAGGCCCGGTGAAAATCTCTGCCCTGCAGACTATCAATGTAGATACTGAGAATTATGGGCAACCTTTGGGCAGAGTTCAGCGAATCTTAGGAAAAAAGTGGGAAACAGTAAGATCTGGAGAGGACAGGAACTCCACAAGGAGAGCAACAGAACCAAAAAATCTGAGCACAGGGGTCTTTCCTGAGACTGCTATTCCAACCAAGGACTATGCATGGAGATAACCTAGGACCCCTGCACAGATGTAGCCCATGGCAGTTCAGTGTCCAAGTGGGTTCCACTGTAATAGGAACAGGGACTGTCTCTGACATGAACTGATTGGCCTGCTCTTTAATTACCTCCCCCTGAGGGGGGAGCATCATTACCAGGCCACAGAAAAAGACAAGGCAGCCATTCCTGATGAGACCTAATTGACTAGGATCAGAAGGAAGGAAAAGAAGTCCTCCCCTATCAGTGGACTTGGGGAGGGGCATGCATGCAAGGGTGGAGGAAGGGAGGGATTGGGATGGGAGGAGGAAGGGAACCACAGGGGGGACACAAAGTGAATAACGTGTAATTAATAGAGAATAAAAAAGAAGAAAAAGTCCACTATAGCCCTCTAACGTTATCCCGGCGCTTAATATAGTGTCTTGTCACCAAAGAGTCATATTCATTCACTGAGTGAGTAAAATTAGATAGAAACGTTTCCTGAAAGTGCGAGGTCTGAACATCCACTGTCTATAGCGGTAAGAAAAGAGTTTAAAGGTATTTATTTAAGCACTAGAGACAAGTATTAAAGTACTGCTGCTGTACAAGATAGGAAACAAGGACTGCATATAGCATTGCAGTGGGAAATAAAATGGGCAATGTTTTCAGACTTGTAGAAGAAAGTTTTGCTGTAAATATTAAGAATGCATGTGTTACTTAAATACGCTGTCTTTTAGACAATGAGGTATTTGGGGAAATGAAAAGCACATTAGTTTATTGTAATAACCCACAGAAAGACAGTACTCTAACTGAAATAATTATTCTGGGAAATCTTCCCTGACTGGACAATATTCCAGAAGCCTGGAACTATTTTTTTTTTGGGGGGGGGTATAAAAAGTGAAGTGATAGTATGTGGGGAAAGATGCTACAGAGTGGGAGAACATCGGATGAGAAATTATTATTGATTATTAAGCCATTGGGATCTGGAAAAAACAACCATGGATGAGATGGATGAGAAGGAGTGAAGGGCTGATCTGTTTTGCAATGGCTTGACCCGATGGCAGGAGGAGAGTCAGGTGAAATTCCAGCTCCCAACAGTGACTCAGGAGTCCAGCCCTGAAGACCTTAGTGGAAGTGCCATGTTACTGCAGGCTTCTGCAACCGGCCTTGTTTGGGCTTCAGGGAGTGAGAGGGAAATTGCGCACATCTGATCGTGCTGCAGGCAGGATTCAGCAACCACCGGGTGACGCCTGGCTTTCCTCACCGGGCGATGGCGTCCACCGCCCCCGGGCGCGGGCCTGGCCCTGGCCCGGCAGCCCCGGCCGGCGGGGGGCCACAGGGCGCCCGGGTGACGGCGCGGGCGGTCACGTGGTCCCCGCCCCCCTTCCCTCGGGCCCTTACCCATGTGCTGCGTGTCCAACTGCACGGCCGGCATCTCCTTGAGAGGAATGTGGCCGGTCGCGCCGTCCCTGCAGCAGCGCAGGCAGCACCACGCCGACGCGGCCATGGCGCAGCCACACAGCGCCGCCGCTCAGCCCGCGCCCGGGGGCTTCTAGGGTCGCCGGAGCTGCGCAGCCGCACCACGGCCGCCGGTCCGGGCGGAGGGGCCGAGGCGAAGGCCGGGGCCCCGGACGGCGCAGCTAGGACAGCCCGGCGGGGCGGGGCGGGGCGGGGCGGGGCCCGGAGCTGGGCGGGGCCAACGACCAGCCCGACTGGAGAGGGGGTGGCGGGCGGGTGGGCGCGGCCGGTGGCCTGACGGGGGAGAGGGCGGGGCTGGGGAGAGGGCGGGGCTTCTGGAAGTAGGCGGGGCCGGTGGCCTGACGGGGGAGAGGGCGGGGCTTCTGGAAGTAGGCGGGGCCGGTGGCCTGATTGACGGCGGTGGGCGTGGCCGCCAGCGCTCGCTGGCCGCGGCGCCGTCTCTTCTAACCCTGGCAGGTGAGTGGCTGGGAGTCGCCGGGCTCTCGGGGAAGGAGCTGATGAAACGCGCGGAGTTTCCCCCCGAGCGCGCGGACCCTCCGCACCCGGCCACGCAGGCGCCCCCGGGACTTGCAGGCGCTCCCTTTACGACGGGACCGGAGGGGCGGGGGCAGTGCCGAGCACCGACTATAATTTCTAAGTGTTTACTGCGTGCTCGTGAGGCGCCACTGCCAGGCTCACCTCTCGTGCACAGCCATCCCAGGGTATCTTCTGAAGACACACTCAGTTCTTACCAGGGCTTGTTGCTTCTGTTACCACACAGAAGGGGGACCTTCGGAGAGGTGTAACAGCTAACACTCGTTATCTGTCACTTACATTACCCTTCAGACATCATCTGGTGTCCTAACAGAATCAAACTTCTCTTCCAAGATAAGGTTTCCACCGTGTCAGTTCTCCCGTTCTTCATCAAGCCCTGGGAAACTGAACATAAATTCCCAATTCGCTAAGTAATGGTTTCCCATACATAATGTGTTAGCTACCTGACTAAAAATACCCTTTATGGAGACTTTTATCTATATAATCAGGGACATTTCCAGGCTTTGATCTCTTTTCTATTTATAAAAATATTTTCATTATAATACTAAGGAAAATATCCAAGGCTTACTTGTGCTTTGAGGTTTAGTTTCACAGAATTAACTAATCCAAAGTAATTGCTAAAATGATTGAGGGCTATCCCTACCCCTCACTGCCTATTTATCTCTGAGGTACTCTCTTGGTAATCGTTCCCTCTCTCTGTCTTTTTCACACACACACACACACACACACACACACACACACACACACACACGACTGAATTCTTACAAGATTTCAAGGTCGATACTGTCCCTACTTTATAGATGAAGAAATAGACTTAGATGAAATGACTGCACTTTCACAAGGGAGGAAACAAACAAAGTGGGATTCAAAACCCAGGGGTCTGACTCCACCCCTCTATTTACATCGCCAGATCTTGAAGATTAAACTGAAACAGTTACAATCTTCTGAAAATGTTCAGTTAAAAACAAAGATTTACACTTCATATTTGTGTGTTTTATTAGTCTCCACTTAGCTAATCTGCTATAACTTATGTGTAGATAATAAAACTTGTTTTATAAACCAAATCTGTTGCTTAGAAGTGTTATTAAAAGTAGTACATGTGCTGTATATGTCATCATCGCCACATCTTTAATACATAAAGACTGTTTGTTAAATGGCTGTGAGTAGGTCTGTAATGTAGAGAGGCAGAAATCCAATGGAAAAGTAAGTGTTAGGGCACTGCCCAAAATACTTTGCCCTTTCTGTCAAAGCTCAGGTATACTCAACAGGCTGAAGCAAGCGAAACTGATCAGCTCTGGGAACTGACTTTCCAGTCTTTGCAGATGAGTGGCAATGAGCTCCTATCTGGGTTCTATTCTTTTTATTACTTTCAAAGGTGTCACCGGTTCTTTTTGAAAAACAGGTATTTTGTCAGTCTTTCACTCTCACTCTAAATAACATTCACAAATAAACCTACAAAAGAAGTTTCTCAGCAGTTAGAATGTTGTTTATCTAAGTCAAAAGCAGAACAACGAATGACTACCAGGCAAAAACTTCTGCCTCACTGAGGTGTGCTCCGAGCAGGTGAACTGATAGGATAATAGTGTGCAGCATGTGGCTGACAGTGGAATTTAAACATGCTTGGGATTGTCTTTGATGTTTTTTGTGGAAGGCAGACATACACTGAGTTTCATACTTTGCACTGGGTGACACAAAATGTTTTCTTAAGAAACCATTTATTGGGGCTGGAGAGATGGCTCAGAGGTTAAGATCACTGGCTGTTGTTCCAGAGGTCCTGAGTTCAATTTCCAGTGACCACATGGTGGCTCACAACCATCCATAATGGGATTTGATGCCCTCTTCTGGCAGGCAAGTGTACATGCAGATAGAGCACTCATATACATTAGTCTTAAAATATTTTTTTTTTAAAGAAATCATCAGTTTTTAAGTTCGTGGACTAATCCAAACCATATTTTAGATTCTTAAAATTTACAAACAGCATTAAAGGAAAAAAAAAACACAAAACAACTACCAAAACCCTACTTCTGTAAACTAATATGCTTTTGTTGGCTGCAACCCATTCCCAGTTGCCCTGGAGTAAGATTGACATTTCTCTAGTGCTTCAGATAATCAGGCAGTGATCTAAGTGCTTTGTGTAAACTAACCCTCACAACAGCCCCCCTGGAAGGGAGTGACTACTTTTTATTTTGCAGAAGAGGAATCTGAGAAGAAGAAAACACAAGACATGGAGCTAAAGTCCCATTCCATGAGAGATGGCACTGCACCCAGTGTGGCTTTTCTGCCTCTCTGCTTAGGCACTGTGTGAACTGCCTCCCCGGGTACTGTATTTAAGAAGACGTTCTATCATTGCTTGAATATGAATGTGCCCCACAGTCTTAACGTGTTGAACACTAACTCCTCCCCCGACTGGGTGCTCCGTTTTAGAAGTGTGAAATGAAGGCTTTTGAGACTGACCTCACAAGCAGAAGTGGGCTGCTGTGGGAGGCACATGAAGGTAATAGGTAGTTCTGGTTTTAGCTAGAGCTGTCCTTTCCCTCATCTACATCCTCAGACTCCTGCCCCCACGATGGAACTATCCCAGGACTGTACCCTCCTGAACCATTAGCAAAATAGAAATCCTTTCTTCTTGAGTTGTGCATGTCAGGGATTTGGTCACAGAAACACAGAAGTTTGCTAGTCTGACATTTAAAAAATATATACATATATATATTTCACCTTCAAGTCCTCATCCCAGATGTTGACATTTAAATCTATCTGGTTTTAATTATAGTCATTTAATTCAAATTTACTGAATTATAAAGTATATAAAATAATGAACGACCAAAACTATAACCTGATTTTTGTTGTGAGCCTAGCTTTTAGTGGCTGAGCCATCTCTCCAGCCTCAAAATTTAAGATTTAAAATGAAGATTTTTGTATTTAAGATTTTGTACCACCATTAGTTGGCTTGAATGTGCTCCATTAGCAGCATCTTTGAGTGTTACTCATTTTTTACAGGATGTCTTTAAAGGTTACTAAGTATTTTTAATTGCTAAAACCTTTACTCACGGTTGGCAACCTGGAAAATATTTAGGAATAAAAGAGAAGATTTGGTAAAATAAAGGACTTTGGAAAAAGGATAGAAAAAGGGTAGTGTAAAATGTTTTAATATAAAAAATATAGCAAAGACTCTCTAAGGCAGGCTCTATGATTTTTTTTAAATATTATTTACTCAAAGCTTTAAACCATCTTTCCTTCAGTGGAAGATAAAGAAGGCTGTTGCAAACCAAAGGGAGCTGTGACATACTGTCTAGCCACAACCCCCTTATAAGTGCAAGTTGGCTGCCTCTCAGCACCTCTTCCTTGCCAGTTATGGCCTGAGCACCCACTAGAATAGTTTCGGTAACAGGCTGTTGAAGAGACAGAAGGGAAGTGTGATGGCTGTTTTTGGTTGTCAACCTGACTACATCTGGAATGAACTTCAACCCAGGAATGTGAGAGGTTTTTTGTTTGTTTGGTTGGTTGGTTTGTTTGTTTTCTGGTTTTTGTTTTTGCTTGGTTTGAGGTCTGTGAATCCACGAATAGTCCAGATGTTTAAGGTGGGAAGAGACAAGCCTTTGAACCACATCTTGAGGTGGGAAGGCACACCTTTAATTTGGGCCACATCTTCTGTTGAAAGTCTATATAAGGACAGAGAAGAAGGAAGCTTTTTTGGGGGGAGGGGGAGGGAGGGGTGGTCGGATTTCTCTGTGTAGTCTTGGCTGTCCTGGACTCTCTCTGTAGACCAGGAGACAAGCCTGGGATTAAAGGCTTTCAACACCACTACCCAGCAAGCTCTTGCTCTTTGCCTGCTTGCCTGAAGTCAGGCGGTGTGGCTGTTCTCACCAAAGCTGTAGTGGGCATCACCACAACCATGAAGAACAGCAAGAGGTCTATGTACAGCACACTGTAGTCCACAGGATGAGGCAAAGTCTCCTCACACGGAGAAGCTATCAAGAGAAGGGCTTGGGGTAGAAGTCACAAGAGCAAGGAGAGCAAGGAGCACACTCCTTCATGACCATATTGCTAAATGATTGGCCAGGTGTTTGCCTCAGCTCTCACACACCAACTCAGCCCATTAGGTTTCTCTGAGTTCTCTCATCAACTGGATTGTAAATGGTTCTGGTTTCCTGAGCTGCATTTCTCCAGGACCCAGACAGCGCACACGCATTCCTAAGAATCCCTAGTGGTCACTGCTGTCAACACATTCATGAAGATTGTGTCTTCAGGTCTTATAGACACTGACACCCACCAGGAGCCTCCTGATGTGTCCTTCTGGCCAAATAGTTCAGTTCAAAGTCCATTCTTGACTTTGGCTTTTTTGTCTGAAGTTATTGTTTGTACCCCAAGGAATAAGAGTCACACCATAGCTGGGTCTAGAATCCTTCTCCTTAAACACATGTCAGAAGTTGATCTGAGTAGTGTATGTTTACTGCTTACTAGAGAACATGACTTTCACCAACATTACTGGACATCGTTTTGTAAAAGTAACAAACCACAGTCAACAGCATCTGAGTGATATCCACATTATTCATGATGAGCTACTGATAGATCACATCATTCTGTAGCTAGGCATAATGTAGTCATGCTACCAGCTCACCTGAACAAGATCAGGAAACTAGCTCAGTTCTCCTTCTCTGATGGCACCTTGCACCCAAGCATCATGCAAGATAGAGCCTGGCATGCAGGAGCAGCATACCCTGAGTTGTATGCCTGAGGGAAACAGCACTGCACAGGCTCTGGCACCAAACAGGAACCTGAATTTCCTTAGGAATAGAGATAGAATGGTTCTCTATGGGAGCGTGTTACACAATACTTCAGGGAAGAATCTGATCATCCCTGAAGCAGAGGCATCTGCCTAGAATTCCTTAACCTATTCTATGCTAGGCAGTCACTCTGCAACTGAGTTATGTCTAACATATAGTCCTACCCACACACAGTGAATTTTTTTTCATTCTTCGGACAGCATCTCTCTGTGTAAGTCACAGAATTCCTGTAACCAATCGGGCTTTAGTATCTTTAGTGGAGAGAGAGCCACACTCAGCCTGAAGACTTTTTCTCTTGGTGCCTCCACTGTTTCAGTTTCCTCTGCCAACAGATCATCATACTGTTGCCAGCACCCTGATGGCTGCATTCTCCATCTGCTAAGGCATCTGGAGGCCACTTTCAAAGGCCAGGCCAGGCACATGGCTCCTGTGACTGTAACCCCTAACAAACATCCCACACTAAACCAGCACTGCAGGCTCTTCCTGGATGTGCATTCAAACATATGTACACATAAGACAGGAGACCATTCCTCTGCCACATTCATCCTGTTGTGAGATCTCACTACTGTTTACTTTCTCATATTGATGAAAAGTAAGTTTTGAAGAAAGAATGAGAGATCCCTAGGCCTGGTTGGAAAGTAAACATCCAGTTTCTCGCATGGCAAAAGCTAACATATTTCTAATCAAGGCTAGAGCTATCTGTGGCTTTGAAAGAGGTGGTGGTCAATGGCAATGTCCCAGGAGAGAATAAGCCTGAAGAGGCCATCTCTGTGGTCAACTGAAGCACGTGTAGGGAAGATGAGGAAATACCTGGCTGCTTAGATACCCACTTCTTAAGAGAGTGATGGTAGATCAGAGATACAGAGAGCAGGCATCTCAGGCTTAGGCCAAAATCTTTAAAATCATGTCACTGGGTTCTAGGCATGCTCTATTTGTGCCCATCCTCTGTGCCTTCTCACTACGCAAGTTTACTTATGTTCACCCTACAGGGGTCAGTGGGGAGCCACCGTCCCCACAAAGCTCCCCTCCAAGAAGCAGGTGAAGAAGGAAATAGACAGGCTGACCACTCAGCTGCAGCTGATGACCACAGAGAGAAATAAGCTGTGAGATTGCCTGACCCTTATCACAGAAGGATCCTTGGACAATCAGTATCCATTATTTCAAACCCCATGGTATCAGTCTTGATTCTGCAAAGTCACCCTCATCTAATCCTTTTAAGGACACCTCCAGGGTGTCATGTCCCTAGATGCTTCTCAGAGGAGAGGCAGGAAATTATGCTTGGGCAGGAGTGATACCTAGAAAAAAACTAATATGCTTCTTCCAAATGGAACCCTGAGCCTGTGCTCTGAGTCACAAAACACAGGATTGAGGCAGTGGAGAGTGAGTTCCCAGCATGCATTTGGAAAGGGCTTGATAGGTGGTGGCTTGTGTGAGACACTAGCTACTGTGGGTTTGGCATGAGATTTTTTATTTTTCTATAGTAATTACAGTTTATTTGTTTTGTATCCCAGTTGTAGCCCCCTTCCTTCATTCCCTCCCAATCCTGCCCTTCCTGCCTCATCTCCTCCCATCCCCCTCTCCAAGTCCACTGATAGGGGAAGTCTTCCTTCCGTTCCATCTGACTCTGTCTTATCAGGTCTCATCAGGACTGGCCACATTGTCTTCCTCTATGGCTGGGCCAGGCTGTTCCCCCAAGGGAACAGGGACTGTCTTTGACATGAGCTCAGTGGCTAGCCTGAGATTTTTACTTGCTTGGCAGGAGATTTAATGCTGGAGGCTCCCAGTAGCAGCTGGAGGGTCCTGATTCCTCTTGGTTATCTCAGTGCAGGACAGGAAGGCCTGGAGCTCAACACTCTTCATCTCTCTCCTTGTGCCTTATAATCTTGAGACAGTACATGAGATGCAATTTTTCAGCATCCCATTGTTCTTTCTGTCTTTTCCTCCCTGGCTGTCTTTATCTCTTTCTGTCACCCCCCTCCAGTGTGTGTGTTTGTGTGTGTGTGTGTGTGTGTGTGTACATACACATTTGCATGTTTGTGTATCCTTCTAGACTCTTGGAGCCAGTGGTGTGAGGTGGGGTTTGCTGGTGTGTCTCAATGCCATGGCAGTGCTGAGTTCTGGGTGTGCCCCTTTAAGCAGTACTTAGCTTATATGGTCAGATTAGAGACACAGTAGAAACCCTTGGGCAATTTAAAAAGATATCCCTAGGTTGGGTCTCATCCCCAGAAATATGTCCGACTCTACAGAAATAATCACCAAGGATCTGAAAACAGAGAAATGAAATCTCAGGTTTTTGGTGGGCCAAGAGTTGTGGAATGGCCCCCTGAGACTATAATGGGGTAGACAGCCCCTCCAGGCTTACTGAGTGAGTTCATGCAGCCAGGGCACATTTCAACCTGGACAGCTATAGCCTCTGCTGGCCTGGGGCCAGGATAACAAGTTGTATAAGCAGCAGAATAAAGCAGTATAGAGGGTTCACAATGTGGCATCTTCTATGCTTGGGTAGTTGAAGTCACAGCCTGAGTTCACAACATCCTTGAGGCCTGTATTCATGGGGTTCTTTGATTTTGAGTCCAGGCCCTACCACAGTCCAAATCCTTTCTATGAGAGATTCAAGACACAGCACAGGCAGGTGGTCTTGGACCTGCAGACCTTAGAGCAGGAGCACGCTGAAGCCTCACGGAACCTCAAGGAGCTCGACAAGGACACTGGCTTCTATTGGTAAGTGCCTGTCAGGGAGCCCAACAGCTGTGGGATGGGCATTTTTGCTTGCCTTTATTTCCCCAACTCTGGTTCTCTCCCTTCTGCCTCTTAGCCATCAGCCTGCCTGGGCCTTTTGGACTCAGTTTTGCTAAATATGAAAGAAAGTTAGCCTCTCCCAGTATTTTCAGTCGAGTCTCTGGAGCCTCTAGAAAGAAATCAGTTCACAGCATGACAGAGGTGTCAGGCAGCCCTGGGTATCTGGGAATGAGGCAGGGTTTTACAGAGCTGAGTGTTATGGAACAGGCAGATAGATTGTGATCCCCTTAGTTCTTCTTACCTACCTTGAGGGCATTTGTCACCTTTTATTTTTTTAAAGTTTGTGTGCGTGCACACACACACATTCAAATTTATTTTTTTAATTTTATTTATTATGTATACAATATTTTGTCTGCATGTGTGCCTGCGTGTCAGAAGGGGGCATGAGATCTCATTATAGATGATTGTGAGCCACCATGTGGTTGCTGGGAATTGAACTCAGTATCTCTGGAAGAGTAGTCAGTGCTCTTAACCTGTGAGCCATCTCTCCAACCCCCCTTATCACCTATATTTTGATGTTTCCCTATTACCTGGGACAGTTAAAGGATGGGTGGAGACTACTAATTCTTTTTGAGGGACAGGGAACCCTATTAGTGTTGGAGACTTCAGTAGTTGTTATATTATTTCATGAACGAGCTGCTGTTTATGGTCTTCTTAGTGCAACAAGGGATGATAGCAGAGATGTGAGGCCACAAGGAAGAGCTTGTGCTGTGTCAAAACTTCACGCTCTTCTGGCATGAAGCCCATGAGCTTTGTGGACCATCATGCACGTGTGCATTGCCCAGAGGAGGCCACTGAGTTCTTTTCATGTCAATTTCTATCTTGAAACAGGGTCTTTTTTTATTTTATATTTTTATTCTCGGGATACCTTACTTTTTCATGTGTCCATTATTTATGGTATATCTTCTTCCGAATGGGGCACCTTGGTGTGAACAGGCCATAATTTTATCTAGCTAGTGAGCCAGCCAGGTTGTTTTTGGGTCTCATTCTCTTTTCTGTTCTGTTCTGAAGACATCCCTTGAGAAAACTGGTGTCTCCCTTGCCACTAAGTATTCAAGACCAGCCACAGGCTGTGGCTCTGTCCTGCTAAATCTGCAGTGAGAGGCTGCTGAATATAATTTTCTGTGTGAGTTTTGGTTTGGTTTTGATTTCTTTGTTGTGGTTGTTGTATGGTTGTTTTGATTTTTGGTTTCTTATTTGGATTTAAATATTTTGGTTCTGGTTTTGCAAACTTTGGTTAGATTACTGACTTTTTTACTGACTCCCCTATTAATGACTGTTTTAAAAAATATTTTTTCTTATGATTAAAAATACAATTTCCAACTCTTCACTCTTTTTAAAAATTTATTTGTTTAATCACCTTACACCGTTGCCCTCCTTTCCTCCCCTTCCCATCTCTCTTTCTCAGAGAAGGGGAGGCCCTCATCTGGTTTCAGGGATTGAGAGCGGTTCCCGACTCTCTGGGCTTCCCTTGTTCAGGGAGGCAGCTTCTCCTCCCTGGAAGGCCTTCTACCCAACACTGCCCTCCTCTTCACCACCAGACAAGAGCAAACGGACCTGAAATCTCAGTGTGGAGCCTATTACATCCCAGGCTCCACAGCTTCCCATCACCGACTCTCAGTCCTCAGAGTCATCCTCCGACATATGTATTGTTATTAGTCTTTCTTCTGAGCTAATGGGAAAACTTGAGTTATGGAGGGTCCAACTAATGTGGCAAAGAGGAAGTGGGGTTACTATTCATACCCATGGTAGAGTGCAGCCTGGCACACTCAAGTCTTTGGGTTCAGCATTCAGCACTAAAAAAAAAAAAAAAATCATAGCAACCTAACACACACACACACACCTGAGCAAGCCACAAATTTCCAAACCCAGGTCTATCTCTTTCCCACCCTACTGTTCCTTCCAGGAATATTTCTGAAGGAATATACAAATAGATTCATTGGGGTACTCCAGGGTTGAGTCTCATTTGAAATTCAGAGGAATGAGGGTCTCAGAAACATGTGGGATTCCCAGACAATTGGAGGTGCAGGTGTCCCTGAAGGCTTTATGGCCAGATGCCAAAGGATCCAGGAAGAGACAAGAATGAAACTCGGTTTTGCTTGAATTAGCTGTCTATAAAGGATTCATACTTCTCGAGCCTGACATCAAGTACTTTGTTTTAGTCATATTGAAACACAGCACTATTTTGGGGAAAAAAAGTGCTCCAATGATGATTAACTCAGTTCCATGTATACAACAAAGCTTAAGACATATTTACATGGAACCTCTTTTTGTAGGCATTTTTTTTTAAGATTTTCTTATTTATACAGTATTCTGTCTGTATGTACACCTGCATGACAGAAGAGGGCACCAGATTTCATTACAGATGGTTGTGAGCCACCATGTGGTTGCTGGGAATTGAACTCAGGACCTCTGGAAGAGCAGCCGGTGCTCTTAACCTCTGAGCCATCTCTCCAGCCCCATGGAACCTCTGTTCAAAATACATAAGGAATCTCCCATAAAGATTGGTAATGTTGACGTAAAAACAGTGCTCAAGGTTTAAGGTCTGGGGAGAATGACTGAGGTAAACATAATGCTAGTTGGAACCCAGATTGACCAGGCCCTAACGTAACATAGAAGTGACTTAGGTTATTGTAAACTACAAATGACATTTGTCATAGGGGATGCATTTTATGAACGTAGAAGCAATGCTCCAGATTCAGGTGAGAAGCATACAG
Organism: Psammomys obesus; assembly: GCF_907164565.1. Taxonomy (NCBI): domain Eukaryota; kingdom Metazoa; phylum Chordata; class Mammalia; order Rodentia; family Muridae; genus Psammomys; species Psammomys obesus. Next base: position 7,164,287 of record NW_026585643.1, on the reverse strand, counting down.
GAAAAACTAACATAATTTCTGGGTTATATAGGCAATAACAGTCTCTACAAATTGCAAATGCTCATGAGACTTTAAACCTCACCCTTTCCCACCATTTCTGGAGGGAGACTAATAAATGTTTTCTTTCTTTGAGGGTTAAGTCTGTGTTAACTTCCCTGGCTTCTCCAGTACTCACCTGTGTTCACAAGAACCTTTGCTTTCTAAAGTTCCTTTTTCAGGACAGAGCAGATATATCCTTAGACTATGCATGAGACACCAGAGGGGCATGTTGACTTCCAGATTCCTGGGCTTTGGTACAGACCCTCAGGTCATACCCTCTGGGATACTAACCTGCATGTACACCATAGAGACGCTTATCAGTAAGACTCCAGTGAGCCGGACCCCATAAAGTCCCCTACAAAAAGAGCCAAATACTTTTGTGACTGTGCTTGCATTTTAGCTGGGGGAGTCTCCTCTGAGTGATACCTAAGACTTTCATATCCCCGGACCCAAGCAATTGTCTTCAAGCTCTAGGCTGAGCTCAGTGACAAGCGAGTGATCTGCCTGCTCTGGGGATCCTCGGCTGGGTTGTCAGACAGACCAAGCTTTCAGCGCCCCCCTCCATCCTCTCCCTTTTGGGTGACAGATCCTGAGAACACAAAGGGCCAAGTCAGGTCATATTTGTACAGATATCTCTGTCAACCTTCCCACATCTGTGAAGGCAGGCTTTTCTTTATTTTTGTTTTTATCGTTGTTTTAGATAGGGTCTCATGTACCTCAGGCTGGACTCAGACTCCTGCTCCATCTGCTTCTGTTTTCCTACTTCTGGGGATCAGAGGCATGTCACCATACCCCAGAGCTGGTGGCTCCTCTTTATTGGATGTTTCTTTCAGTGACATTCCTTTAGGCATGCTGACAGTTTAGGACCATTCCATAATTGTCAGTTAAATTAATAAATAAAGGGCAAAGGAAGAGAGACTTGTGAACAGCTAACAGTAACCCAAGCAGAAGGGTATGTGCGCTGAATCGTGGCGTAATATTCCAGAGCCATCAGGGAAGGAAGGGGGAAGGCCTCGTCTCCCCTGTACTGTCACAGCAGTGTCATGCTTCTTCACTGCAGCATCTGTCCATTCAGAAAACAGCAAAGCTGGTGGGCAAATGGCCGTACATACGGCCACGTCTTCCTCTTCCCGCTGTGGCCAATAGCCTTCCAGAATACCCAGAGCACTCTGGGTCCCTCCCTGGCAGCATGCTGCTAGACTTCCTTTTCTCATCCAAACCCTGTGTGAGTCTGCAGGGAGCCTTGCCTTTTCTCCATCATTTGGTCATGAATGCCTGTGTTATTAAACGATGTGCTATTTGGAGTTGCCTAGTTTTGAAATCTGTTTCCAAAGATTTTAGTACATGTATTTAATTGTATGTATATATGTGGGTGTGCATGCTTGTGCCATAGTTTGTGTAGGGGCCAGAAGATAACTTGCAGAAGCTGGTTCTCTCCTCCCAACATGTCCATCAAATGGGTCAAACTCAGGTTGTCATGCTTGGCAATAAGAGAGTCACTTCTTCATCTCCTGGTTTTCAAGGTTCTATGCCTATGCTTTTTTTTTCTGTGGTTAGATTTTGGGGTTTTGGTTTGGTTTCTTTTGGTTTAGGTTGGTTTGGGATATTTGGTTTATTATTTTTGTTTTGTTTTGTTTGTGTGTCTAAACCCCTCCTTTTTGATGGAGTCAGTATTGATCCTAGGGCCTCCTATGTGTGAGGGAAACATTTTACTACATTTAAAATATTTTCTCCCTTCCTCCATCTCTTCTTTCCTACTTTTCCTTTGTCTCTGTTTTGAAACAAGGTCTCATGGAGTTCAAGCTTGCTTCTTACCAGCTTCTACCAGCTTCTACCTCTTGAGTGCTAGGATTAGAGGCAAGCAAACAAATGTGGGCAATGTTTTGTAAAGTGTGGCACAGGATCTTGGTCAGGTGTTTGGATGGCTGTGAGACTGCTCTCCTTCTACTCTCTCTCTCTCTCTCTCTCCATCATCCAAGTAGGTGATATTACTGGACTGCAAAACAGGTCATGCTACGGCTACTTTTAGAGCCTGATTTTCAGTGCCATTCTTTCCAATCTTTGTCTGATTTTCTAAGTCTGGCCTTTTCGCTCTGGCCTCTCCTAAAAAGTTCCCACCTACCAACTCTTTGACACAGAAGCACTGCATCAGAGACTTAGGCTGGATGGCCACACATCTAGGCCAGGTATACATTGGTAGAGTACTGTAAGGAAACCTGAAGTCCTTGTCACAAACACCATGTAAGGCTCTAAGCTACTGAAAACATGGCTGAACGCAGCTTGCACATGTAAACTCTTTGTAACCAAACTACCTAAACTTCAACTGTAACCACAGCCCATCAAGAACCAAATATAACAATGACAAAAAACATCTGTAGGAGTTACCAGAAGTAGAATTAGCCTTTTCTGGCTTTCAGCTTCTCTCTCATTTATTCCTCTCTGAACCCTTATGATTGTGGTAAGTTTTGTTATTTCCTATAGATGAAACTGAGTCTCAAAGAGGTCAGGGAAGTTTTCTCTAAAATCATAAACCTACTGACTATGAGAGGCAGAAATCTCTAGTCTGGTCAGATCTGTTCATCTTTCCACAGCTCTAACCCATTTCCTCCCAGAACTATAGTTTTGCCTCTTGCTCTGGGTTCACTGGGTTGTCTTTGTCCCCGCTTACAGCAGAATATACTAAGCTTCAACAGATTATCAGTGGCGACCCATGGTGCCCAGATATGTTAGATCCTGCATTTCCCTCTGCTTAGGTGAATGTGGGTAAGATGATGGAAGGAGATACATCTTTTGTTGTTGAACATATTTTAGGGGCTGGAGACATAGCTGGATTTGGTTATCATAGTTTTAACCAAATAAACTTTCTTTTTATCCTCCCAGTACAAGTTATTCGTTATATTTTTCTTGTGTCTTTTTGAGATAGGGTATCTCTTTGAAGCTGGGTCTAACCTTTAATTTGAGATCCTCTTTCCCTAACATCCTGAGTGCAAAGATTGCAGGATCCACATAGCAGTCATCTCAGAAGGAGTTAGGAGGTGTTTACTCTTTAGAATCTATTCTAAACTGAACATAGACCCTGGTGTGCTGGAACATTTATGGGGTGAATGTGAAAATGAATGAATCAACTGTTGAACCGTCTGGGCTTCCCTGGCTAAATAAATGGAGAAAGTCTCTGAGGTGAGCATCTTCTCCAAAGTCAAGAAATTTGAATTTGAACTGTTGAATTGCAAAGCCACTACACCTAATGGTTTTACTCTGCACCTTAGGGGATTTGGTCCTACCAGATGTTCAATCCTCATTGTGAGCAGCTCCTCCCAAGGATGAAGTCACCTCCCTAGCCTGATTCCACACCCCACAAGGCAAACGAATGTTAAGAAGGGGGCCTGTGTGTATGTAAAGCCACTGATTAAGCTCATACTAGCCTGAGAGAGATGCTCTAGCGGGCAGGGGCAGAGCAGCAGCTTGGCCATCGATCTCTTCAAACCCATTTTGCTCAGCCATGCACCAATACTAGCAGGTCAGCTTGCAAGCTGAGGTTACCAGGGCCTCTGTCTCTGGAGCGTTCTCCCTGGATACCTGCAGGCTAGTGTTGGGCTGAGTCACTTTCTCACCTTAATTCTCTCCGAATACATTTCTTTTCTTGCCAGCTTTACTTAGCACCATTTGATTGTGGAATGTCAGGGAAGCACAAGTGGTCAGCTGAGCTGGCTGCCCAGATCTTACACAGGGCTGCAAGCAGAGGCAAGAGGAGAGGCAGGTGTGTTCTGCAGGCTATGGAGCTTGCATTCTAAACCTTTTAGCAGGCTGATCTCTGTGAATGTGAGTCCAGCTCAAGGCTTTAAAGCAATAGTGGGGCTGTGGAGCAGGGGCCGGTGCAGGATGGAGTAGAGGGTAGAAATACAGTGGGCAGAGGTGATCATGCCTTTAATTCCGGGAGCAGCGGACTCATCAACCTTTCCTGAGGATGCTCCCCTCTTCAATCCCTGGAAGAAAAGGACTCATGTCCGGAGTGATGTTGCTATGGTGTAAAGAGAGTTGCCCAAAATGTAGACTTGCTAGCAGAGTCTGAGAAGCCTGAAGTTGGTTCCTCCAATCTGTGAGATGTCTGTGTGTCACTGTGTAGACAGAGTTCACCCAGGCCATAGAGGAGATTTGTGAGATTGGTTTGAAGAGACAACATAGTCAGCATGGAAATGAGCAACAACATTTGCAAAACAATTAATAGATAATGCTGTAGTAAAATAAATCCAGATACAAGAGAAAGCAGTCAGAACGAATCCTCTCATTTACCCTGGGGATCACCACTGCCACCCTTGCTGTGTTCTTCCTTCTGACCTCATCTATGCTTGTTCTAGCAGCTTTGTATCATGTGGTAGTTAGTGATGCTAGTGGAAACCAGGAACTCTCCTGCCTCTCTAAGCGGGGGTCTTTCACTTTGCCACTTTGCCTCTCTCCTCCTCTCAGAGTACAGACCACAAGGCTCTCTTCTGTGTTTAGCACCCCATTTTCTAAACCCCTCCACTTGGTAATGATTTCCATTGAGGTGTCCCAGGGGTCTCCATGGGAACATTTCCTGCTCCAATCTCCAGTAAAGCTTAAGTGATTATTTGGAGACACTTAAATAAATCACCCATAGTGGTATATGCTAGAAGCATTTTGCTCTGGTTCTTCTGTTGGGAGCCAGGACTGGGTCCTTGGCTTTTAGGTAGAAATAGGGGGAGGAAGGAGGAGTTTCAGCCTGTTTTCATGGACATAGCTCTATGAAGCACCATCTCTGGCACAATTGTAGTGGGGCTTTTTGTGAAAAAGTTCAAGGTCACGAGGCCTCTGGCTTGTGCACTTGCTGAATGGGGGGGGGGGCGGGGAGGTTCTGCAGAAAGTCGCCATCCAAGCCAGGCTTCTGGTCAGGGTGAAGGACACTGTCATAGGAACCTCAAATCTCTAGGCTGGGATGCTAAGTCTGCTGGGCTCCAGGACACTCACTTCTTGATATAAAGTGCGTCTTGAATTTACTTCTTTACAAGTATTTTGTGTGTTTTTACATTGGGTGCTATAAATGGGACCCAGGGCCTTCCACGTGCTCTATCACAGAGCCATGCCTCCAACCTAACTGAGTTTTTATTTTTTGATTGACTCTTCCATTTCAAAAGCTATTGTTCTCTTTTTTATTTTTATGAATTATTATTGTGTGTATGTGCACAAGTGGAGGTCACGAGACAATTTTGAGCAGTCAGTTTTTCCCTTCTATGTTTATGTAAATTCTGGGGATAGAACTTGGGTCTTCAGGTTTGTACAGGAAGCCTTTACCTGCTGAGCCGTTTCATAAAGCCCTGACATGTATAGTCATTTTTGTAATGTTCGTTTTATTATTTTATGTATATAGGTATCTTGTGGGCAGGTGTGATTGCCCACCACATGTGTGCCTGGTGTCTGAGGAAACTGGAAGAGGGTCTTGAATTCCCTAGAATGGAAGTTTTAGAAGCCTTGAGCTTCCATTGGTTGCCCAGAATTGAACACTGGTCCTTTCAAGAACAGCCAGTACTGTAAACTACTGAGCCAATTCTCAAGCCCCCTTTTTGTTTTTCTTTGTGTTTCTTTCTTTATTTTTTCTAAGGCAGTGTCTAAGAAAGTAGATCTGGCTGTTCTAAACTCATTCTGTAGACCAGGCTGTCCTCAAACTCACAGAGATCTACCTGCCTCTGTTTTCAGAGTGCTAGGATTAAAGTCAGAGCCATCATGCACAATTTCTGACTAGGATTTTTAAAGTGCTTACTGTATTCCATGCTCTCTGCTAGCACTGAGGATGAGCACTGCACAACAAATCAAACCTCACTTAGCTTACATCTCCCTGGGTGTAAGCTAGACAGATAGCTAGCAAATGAAACCCACCCAGGTTACATAGAGGCTCCAGTGTCAGAGTTAGAGGCCTAAAGATGGCTAAATTAGCTGCAGCCCACAATGACACCTGTGCTGGGTGGCTGTGCATAGTCACAGTCATGATCATGTGGCTAAAGATAATTGCAGAAAGGGAGGAGGATGAAGCATGAGGTGGCAACAGACCAAGACTTGCTCCTGAGCAGTGAAGAGCAGTATGTGTTTTGCCAACACATGCAAACAGACTCCCACCTCTGGATGACTCCTGGGGCTTGCAGAGTGGTCACTAGAACTTGAGACTTGAACGCTCTGGTCTAGATCCATTTCTGCTGGACCAGTGGGTTTATTGTCAAACTTGGACATTCATGTCCACCATGCAGTATTTTAAAGATGGCTGAATAATTAGCTGAGACAGTGATGAGTTGCTGAACATTTTTCTTGTTGTATTTTTAAACTAGTATGTCTGTGTGTTTGTGGCATGTGTCTGATGTGTGTGCATATGTGTTTGTGTGAGTGTGAGCATGGGGATTGTGGGCAGAGGATGACATCAGGTGTTAGTCTTTATCTCCTACCTTGAGCCAGCTTTTCTTAGGATCCCTTTTGACTGTGTATAGGGACAGGTGTGTGCATGCCATTCCTGCATGTGAAGTTCAGAGGAAAACTTTTTGGAATCATTTCTTTGCTTCCATCTTAACATGAATTCAAAGAAACAACCTTAGGTTGACAAACTTAATGGCAATCACTCTCACTAACTGAGCCATCTAATTATCTCCTCATTGTTGTTTTTGCCACTGTGTATGCCTGGATAACTGGGCCTGGCATTTCTATTGATTCTCTTTTCTCTATGTCCCAGAACACTAGGGTTAGTGATACAAAGCTTCATGGCTTTACATGGGTTATGGGAATTCACAATGTAGGTTTCATGCTTGTTAGGAAAGCACTTTACGAGTGATCCAGTTTCCCAGAGTTTCTTTTTCTCCTTCTCCTCCTCCTCCTCCTCCTCCTCCTCCTTCTTCTCCTGCACCTTCTGCTTCTCCTTCTCCTTCTTTTCCTTTTTCTTCTGCTTCTTCCACTTCTGCTTCTTCTGATTTGATGATTCTGCTTCCTCCTCTTCTTTTCTTCTTCCTCATTATTACTACTATCATTTTTTAATTTTAATTTATTTGTTTTTTGTTATTTTTAAAACAGGATTTCTTTTTGTAGTTCTGGCTGTCCTAGAATTAACTATGTAGACCAGTCTGGCCTTGAACTCAGAGATCCACCTGCTTCTGACTCCTGAGTACTGGATGAAAGTCCTGTACCACCACTCCCTAGCACTAATTCTTTTTTTTTTTTATTACATTTTTATTCTTATTTGTTATTTTGAGAAAGGGTATCTCTGTGTAGCCATGGATTGCCTGGAAATCACTCTGTAGACCAGTCTGGCCTGCATCTCACAGGAATCTGCCTCCTAATGTTGGGTTAAAAGTGTGTAAGATAATGACCCAGGTATTTTTTATACATAATATATTTTTAAGATTTTTTTATTTTTATGCACACTGGCATGTTGAAGGTCTAGCCAACTGTATTTGAAGGATGGTAAAGAAGTCATTGTGGAGCTGACCTCCTTCTAGAAAGTAGTTGATGGGGCTGGTGAGATTGCTCGTCTTGGAAAAGTACGTGTTGCCAGGCCAGGTGGCCTGAGAGAAAGGAGAGAACCAAACTCTACAAGTATTCCCCGGACTTCCCACTGGAGCAGTGGCTTTTTTGTGTTCACATATGTCTGCATGGATACACACAGAAAGGCATAAACACACGCAGAAATAATTATGTAAAATAAATTAGAAAGTACTTGAATATTATGCTCTGACAAAAATTGAGTTGTTCCTTCTAGAGAAGGTGAGAAAAAGCAGGTAGACTTTAGCCTTCAGGTAAGAAGGCCTTGTTGTTGACAATGTCCTAAATACACAAGATTTTCTTTTCTGACAAACGTTCCATGCAGGGTCATTTGTCAGTAGCTCATCTGTAGCGCACAGGCCAAACATGCACAGGGCCTTGGGTTCCATCTCCATCACAAAACCCAAAACTTAAACAAAAAATCCAGTGGACAATAAGAAGATCAGACAGTAGCTGACCAGGACTTTCCACCATTCTTGAGGTAGGTACCTCCTCATTCATTTTGGCCTATTGTAGCCACTTGACTGCCAGGCTTTGCAGCCAGAGAAAAAAGAGAACCTGACCTTTAAGAGAGTTCTCCACAGTGACTTGACCCTTCTCTTTACATCCCTTCAGCCAATCCTTATGTAGCCAGACCAGATCTGAGGAGGCTGGACAATGGTTCAACTTTGGGTGGCCTTGTGCCTAGCTAAAATTGGGAGTCCTGCTGTTAGCAAAGAGGCAATGTGACAGAAGGTGAGAAACAAGCATATCTCAGCCTATGGTGTCTGAGGATCTTTCTCCTTCTGGATGGGATAAAGTTCAGAATATACCTCTAGATCTATACCCCAGAAAACAAAGACAAGATGGAACTCAAATGCTTCATCTCAAGAGCCTTTGGCTTTCTCACATATGTGAGGCCTGAGCTGTATGTGTGTGGGTGTGTAAGTGATATTCAGATCACATTTGCAAGCCATCTCTGGTGGTTTGAGGTTATGGTCCTCATTGACACATGTGTTTAAATGCTTGGCTACAGAGAATGGCACTATTGGAGGTGTGGCCTTGTTGGAGTAGGTGGGGCCTTGCTGGAGTAGGTGGGGCCTTGCTGGAGTAGGTGTGGCCTTGTTGGAGTAGGTGGGGCCTTGCTGGAGTAGGTGGGGCCTTGCTGGAGTAGGTGGGGCCTTGCTGGAGTAGGTGGGACCTTGTTGTAAGCAGGTCATCACTGTGGAGGCAGTCTTTGAGAATTTATCTTCTCCTTCTTCTTGTATTATGCACACTACCTTTCTGCTGCCTCTGGATCAACACCATACAACCCTGAGCACTGTTTTTAGCACCATGTCTGCCTGGATACTGCCCAAATTTGATAAGGAAAAAAAAAATCTTCATCGAATAAGTTTAGGGAGGAAACAAAAAAAGCATTTACAGTGCTTAGAGCCAGAAGCAGAGGAAGAGAACATGAGTGTGCAAACGTGGGATATGAGATAGACAGTTGAATCTGTCTTTCTGCTAGGTCAGATCTCAGAGTATATGGAGTATATGGAAGTGTTTCTTCCAGGTGACTGTTTCATAATTTATGGGATGGATCTGACTTCTGAGACTCGAGGTGAGTCAGAGAGTTAAGGTGTGGAGAAAGTAATCCTGTGGGTCCCAGACAGCTGCTGGCAAACCAGGCCTTGTAAAAGCTCAGCAGCCAGAGAACCATGGCACAGCCTTTGGTTATACTAGCTGCCATATGTCACCATCTTTTTCTAAGCTTACACTAAAAGGAAAAGGGCCATGTGTCGACACTCTGGACACCAGGTGAGAATTGGTTCAGGCCACACAAAAAAAGTTAGTACACTATTGACTGAGTTTATGTTAGTAGCTTGAAGGAGTCTGGGTCAGCATGCTTTGGATGGCCTGCTAAATGCTGCAACATGGGTAGATTAATCTGACTGTTTCTCCTGGTGCTAGTGCAGGTAGATAATAGTTCTATATCAGCCTTTCCCTGGCAAATTGTCCTTGGACAGAGTGAACTGAGGCCCCTCCTGTTCTCTCCCAGATAGCTAAACATTCTGAGTCTTGAAGGCATTCTGTCAGCCATAGTCAAGGACCAGATTTGGGGCAGCCAAATTGTCATCTGAATGTACTCTCCAGCCTGCCCTGTAATTGCTGTAGAAGATGAATAGTGTTCCAGATGTGGGCTCTAACTCAAGTGGTAGAGTAGTTGCCTGGAATGTACAGTGCCCTAAATTCAATCATCTCTCTAGGAGATATAGGGCTTTAAAATTTTTAAAGGTAAATCTGTCTAGGACTGTGGCTGACAAAATAGGTAGGTTCCATAGACACTTTAAAGTCTTCCAAACATTAGACTCTCAACTGATCTCTCCATAGTCTCCAGCAGTTAACATGTATTTTCACTGAGGCAAACTTTCTTTGTTAGTGTGAAAGAAATCTATTCATTAAGAAATAAAGCACAGAATCATATACAGAGAATATAAATACAGATATGTGGCTTCTAAAACGCCTGGATTGAGATGATCGGCTGGAGTTGCTCAGCATGTCAAGGTACTTCCTGCAAGCCTACGGACCTGAGTTCCTTCCCTGAGACCCACATGTTAGAACAAACCTTCCACAAACACTTCTGTCATCTTCATGTGTGTGTGCTTGTGCACCTATGAAACTATTGTAACTTGTAAATGTCACTCAGAAAACCATGGTGAAAACTCCTGCTGACTTTTGTGCCTTACTGGTAAACACTGAAGTGGTGAGATATTTCATCTACACCCTGAAATCTGGTAGTGTTCTCACCAAAGCCACAGTGGGCATCACCACAACCATACAGAACAGCAAGAGGTCCATGTACTGAACATTGCAGTCCTCAAGGTGTGGCAAAAAGTCTCCAGTCATAGAGAAGCTGTCAGAAGAAGGGCCTGGATTAGGGGTCACTATTGAGAGCAAAGAGCACACTCCTTCATGACCACATTTGCTAAATGATTGGGCAGGATTTTGCTTCAGCTCTCACACCCCAAACTCAGCCCATTAGGTTTCCCTGTGTTCTCTCATCAACTTGATTGTAAATGGTTCCAGTTCCTTGAGCTGCATTTCTCCCTGACACAGACAGCGAAAAAGTACTCCTAGGTGAACTGAATTCCTGGTGGTTACTGCTGCCAACATATTCATGAGCATTGTGTCTCCAGGTCTTATAAACACTGACACCCACCAGGAGCTTCCTGATATGTCCTTCTGGCCAAATAGCTCTGTGCACTATTCTTGACTTCGGCTTTTGATTGAGTCATTGTACTCCAAGGAGTAAGAGTCACATCGTAGCTAGGTGTAGAACTTTTCCCTTCCTTAAACACATGTCAGAAGTTGGTCTGAAGCCAGGAGGGGAAATCTGCATCCATCCCTTCTGGAAGTTAGTGGAAGCCTTCTCAGAATTCTGATTTAGGCACTGTTGCCCCTGCTTTTGCACTTCCAGCCCCATCATGTTTTCTTATTGCCACTAAGCTAAGGCAGGACGGTGGCAACCTCACAATCATCTGACCATTTACGTGTTTTTGGCTGTCTAAGCAGATTTTCAAAGACTGTCTGTCTCCTGCTTTTTGACTCCTGTTGTGGAGACAGGGCTTCTTGGACATCCTTCTGGTATACACTGGAAGGAAAGTGATGAGCCAGTTTAGCCTGGTGATATTTGGTAGAGCTTGGCCTCAGAGGAGTAAGATGGAAGGACATGGAGGGGACAGGAGACCAAAAGAGTCAACTCATACAGACCCACAGGAGCTTACAGAGAGTGAGACATCAACTAAGAAGTATAGTCTGGACCTAGGCACCTGTACATATGCGGATGATGGGTGGCTTAGTATTCATGTGAGTGGCCTGGCAATTGGACGGGTGAACTGTTTCTAACATTGACTTTATTGCCTGCTTTTGGATCACTTTCCCCTGCCAGGGATGCCTTGACTGGCCCTGGGGAGATGAGAGTATGCTTGGTCCTGATGTGACTTGATGTTCTGGGGAGGGTTGATACAAAAGGGGGTGAGGGATGCTCCCCTTTCCAGTGGGGAAAGGGTGAGAGGAAGGAGGACCCTTGGGATGTAAAGGAAATAAACTGAAATTTAAAAATATTGAATGCAAAAAAAAGTGCATCTAACATCTCTAGAACAAAGTAATGAAATCACACCCAGAAGGTGCTGTTGGTAGAAAATAATCAAACTCAGGACTGAAATCAATAAACGAAACAAGCAAGTAATTTAAAAGAACAATACAAAGAATCAATAAAACAAAGAGTTGGTTCTTTGAGAAAATCCATAAAATTGACAAATTTTCATTCAAATTAACTAAAAGACAGAGGAAATATCCAAATTAACCAAATCAGAAATGAAAAGAAGGGCATAATAAGAGGCACTAAGGAAATCCAGAGACTTATAAGGACATACTTTAAAAGCCTATGCTCCGCCAAACTGAGAAAACAAAACAGAAAAAGAATAATTTTCTCAAAATGTACCACTTACCAAACTTGAATCAAGGTCAAATAAGCCATTTCAGTAGACCTGTAGTCCCTAGTGAAATAGAAGAAGTCATTAAAAGATTCCTAACCAAAAGAAGCTCATGGCCAGATGGTTTTAGCACAGAGTTCTTCCAGACTTTCAAAGAAGAGTTAATGCCAATGTTCCTCAAATCGTTTCATAAACAGAAACAGTGAACATTGCCCAATCCATTTTAATAAATTCTGGCTACCCATTTTAATAGATTCTGGCAAACCACACAAAAGCAGAAGAAAAAAAAAGAGAATTATAGATCAGATTCCCTTTTGAACATAGATGCAAAAATATCCAATAAAATACTCGCAAACAGTATCCAAGAACACTTCAAAAAGATCACCCTCTTTTTGAAGAGTAGATTTCATCCCAGAGATTCAGGGATAGCTCAAAAATATTTATTTTTCTTATGAATTTATTGACATAAAATCAATAAATATAATCAACAATATAAACAAATGAGAAAAACACCACATGGCCAACTCATGTTGGAAATCAATTAGATGCAGAAAAGGCCTTTTATAAAATTTAAGACCATCTCTTGATAAAAGTCCAGGAGAGATTAGGAATATAAAGGACATACCTCATCCTAATAAAGGCAGATTACATTAAGTTCATAGCCAACATCAACTTAAATAAAGAAAAACTTAACAAATTTCTGCTAAAATCAGGAACAAGACCAGATTATCCAATTTGTCCACAAGCATTCTATATAGTACTTGAAGGCTTATCTAGAAAAGTAAGATAACTGAAGAACATCAACAGGACACAAATTGGGGGAACAAAAGAGTATACAGAGAGTATGTTTATTTGCAGATGCTATGATAGTATATACAAGTGACCTGAAATATTCCAAAAGGAAACTCCTACAACTGATCAACATTTTCAGTAACATAGTTAGATACAAAATTAACTCACAAAAATCAATAGCCCTCCTATATTTAAAATACACATGGTCTTTGGAAGAGATCAGGGAAACGACATCCTTTATAATAGCTACAAATACTATAAAATATATTAGTTTAACTCTAACAAAAAATGTGAAAGACCCATATAACAAGAACAAGTATTTGAACAAAGAATTTGAAGAAGAAATCAGCAAATAGAAAGACCACCCATACTCATGGATTGGTAGGATTAACATAGTAAAAATGACCATTCTACCAAAAGCAATCTACAGATTCAATGAAATCCCATCAAAATCCCAACTCAATTCTTTACAAACGTTATCTGCTTCATGTGGATACGTGGAATCTAAGGGTTAAAATCTGGACAATAAAAAGAACAGCTGGAGTTATCAGCATTCCTGATTTCAAGTTGTACTAAAAAGGTATAATAATAACAGCATGGTATTGGCATAATATCATAATAAAAACAGTAAAAACAGATTATCTGATCAATGTAATTGAACTGTAGAACTAGGCATAACCCACACACCTATGTACATATGATCTTTGATAAAGAGGCCAGAAATGCACACTAGAAAAAGGCATAGAAATAAATCACCCTGCACAGAACTCAAGTCCAAATGCTTCAGAGTCTTCAACATAAAACCAGATATACGGAACCTGAGAGACAAGAAAGTGGGGAATAGCCTTTAATACAATGGCAGAGGAGACACCTTCCTAAATGAAAGAGACACCAATCGTACAAGTATTAATATCAACAATCAGTAAATGGGACCTCACGAAACTGAAAAGCTTCTGTAAGGCAAAGGACACCGTCATCAAAACAAAGCGGCAGCCTGCAGAATGGAAAAGAATTTTACTGATTCCACATTCAATAGAGAACTAATATACAAAGGACATAATGAAGTCAATAAACTAGATATAAAAAACCATGTAATACAAATTTAAAAATGGAGTACAGATCTAAACAGAGAATTCTCAATAAAAGAAACTCAAATGGCTGAGACACATGTTTAGAAATGTTCTACATCCTTAGTCATCAGGGAAATCAAAACTACTTTGAGATTTCTTTTGAAACCTATCACCATGGCTAAGATTAATCGCACAACTCATGCTGGCAAGAAATGGTAACACACACCCATTGCTGGTGGGAAGGCAAACTTTTACAGCTTCTATGGGAATCAGTGTGGTGGTTTCTCAGGAAGATAGGAAGCAAATATACAATAAAATCCAGCTATACCACTCTGGGGCATATACCTAAACAAAGTATGCTTCACCTTACCACAAGGGTACTTGCACAACTATGCTCATTGCTGCTTTATTCACACCAGCCATCAGTTGTTGCGTGGTGGGTCTCGGAATCTGTTCCCAACAGTTCCATCAGCCTCACTGATGACAGTTATGCTAGGCTCCTGCCTTCAAGTCGAGCAGAGCAGCGTCAGGGGTGGGCTCCCTCTCATGACACGAGTCTCAAGCTGGACCATTTGTTGTTGGATCCTCTGCCGAATTCTGCTCCATTAACCCTGCACATGATGTAAGCAGGACAAACGGCAGGTTGGGGCTTGGCCGGTATTCCAATCCCCCCATGGGAAATCTTACTTGGTTTCAGGAGATGGACAGTTCAGGTGTCATATCTCCCATTGGCAGGGGTCGTAGCTAGGGTCACCCTCACAGATTTATAGTAAGAGTTTCCATTGGGTTTCTAGCCTAGCCCAGAGATGCCCCCCATTCCATGGCCTCTCCCAGTATTCTCTCCCTGCATCCTTCCCAACCTGACCCCTCCTGTTCTGCTCTCCGCTGCTCTCCCACCCGTTGCCCTTCCTCTCTCTGGCCATGATGTCTAATACATCTCCCCTTCTCCATGAAATTCAAGCGCCTCCCCTTGGGCCTTTCTTATTACTTAGCTTCTGTAGGTCTGTGGGTTGTTACACGGTTGTCCTGTACTGTATGATAATATTCACTTATAAGTGAGTACATACAAACTCTTTTTGGGCCTGGGTTACCTCACCCAGGATGAGTGTTTATAGTTCCATCTATTTCCATTTGCTCACAAATTTCATGATGTAATTTTTTTTAACAGCTGAGTAATACTGCATTGTGCCACATTTTCTCTATTGTTTAGTTGAAGGATTTCTAGCTTGTTTTCAGTTTCTGGCTATTACAAATAAAGCTTTTATAAACATGGTTGCAAGTGTTTCTGTGATAGGATGGAGCATCTTTCGGGTAGATGCTCAGAAGTGGTATATTTGGGTCATGGGGTAGATCAATTTCTAATTTTCTGAGAAACCACCATACTTACTTCCAAAGTGGCTATACAAGTTCGCACTCCAACCGCAATTGAGGAGTGTTCCCCCCTTGCTCCAAATCCTTGCCAAAATGTGCTGTCACTTGAGTTTTTGACCTTAGCCATTATGAAGGGTATAATATGGAATCTCAGAGTAGCTTTGATTTGCATTTCTATGATAGTTAAGGATATTGAACATTTATTCAAGTGTTTCTCAGCCATTTGAAATTTCTCTGTTAAGAATTCTGTATATAGATCTGTGCCCCATTTTTTAATTGGATTATTTTGTTTGGTGATGTCCAGATTCTTCACTCACTCCACATCTGACAGAGGGTTAATTTCCAAGACATATAAAGAACTTAAGAATCTGCTTAATCCTCATTCATATTCTTGAGTTCTTTATATATTTTGGAAATTATCCCTCTGTCAGATATGGAGTTGGTAAAAATCTTTTCCCATTCTGTGGCCTGATGTTTTGTTCTATTGGCAGTGTCCTTTGCTTTACAGATACTTTTAAGTTTCATAAGGTCCCATTTATTAATTGTTGATCTTAATGCGTGAGTAATTGGTGTTCTGATCAGGAAGTTGTCTCCTGTGCCAATGTGTTCAAGATTGTTTCTCACCTTCTCTTTTCTCTGAGTCAGTTGGTTTTTCTTAAAGTTTTAAAATCACAGCATATTATGGAATTTTGATAAATGTTATCATATTAGAATATTAGAACAATATTAGAACAAAAGAAGAACAATGTTAAGAGAGCATTATTTTGTGAGATTCTGGGTTAATGTAAGCTGTGACTGATCTTGGCCAGCAAAGCGATCTTACCAATTTCTTTATAGAATCTCTAATGGAAGGTTTTGATACTGTCGAAAGAATGAACATGCTCTGATTCAATATTCTCTCTTTTGCCTTGCATGCACAATAATTGCTTTTACTCACAGGTCATGGAGGTGTATAGTGAGTAAATTCAACAAATAGATAAGCAGTGGCATGATTTTCATTAAAGAGATTGAATTTGAGAAGAAGTGAAAGGTACATGGGAGAAATTAGATAGAGGAAGGAGAGAAGGAAAAGATTTGAATACAGCACTCATATATGAATTCCAAAAGTATAAATAAAAAGTTAAAATAAGACTGTGTGTTGAGTCACAAACTCATAGTAGCTGTGGTTGCCATTCCAAGACTTGCAGGAAAATAAGACAATCAACACTACAGCATAGAAGCTGGAGGTGTTTCTGAAACCCTCTCCTAACTGAGAAGTTTTGAACAGTGATGGCTTCTGGAGGAGAGAGACAGTCGGTTTTCCCTAGAAGTGTGGCCTTTGTGCATTTACCATCATGCAGAAGATGGCTCCAAAGCCATCAATATATGAGCACCAGAAATAGGACTTAGAGACTAACAAAAAAAGAGGAAACAGTGTTGGGAAAGAGTGTTAAAGGTACAGGATAGACATGAGAGAAGTTATAAGGAGAAATCTGAGGGTATTTCTCATTAACACCTTTCTAAACTTGTCTGAGCCTATGTATCAAACTAGAATGCTTTGTCTCTAGAGTTTTGCCTTACACAGTCAATCAGAGATATGCTTATACTGTTTAGTTGCACAGAGCTATCCCCTCTGCTGAGATCATGCCAACAGCAGGTTGCTATGCAGCACTCTGCACACGCTTGCAGCCCTTTCACTTTTTAATTGTTGTGTCTGTGATAAACCTGCTCTGTACTGATTGGTATAAAGCTTCAGTAACATGGAAGGATTAGTTTTCAAGCAGCTTTAGGGCTTTGCTTACATGATGAAAGGCTCTGCTCCAGGAATTGATGTTCTTCATGATCTCTTCCACTTTTTTAAAAAGAATCTGTCTATGTTCTATGTAAGTAAAAAAAAAAATAACAACAACTAAGAAGAATTGAGTAAGTTATTAATATAACAAAGCATAATTATGGCCATAATTGAAATCTAGTCCCTCCTCTGAACACCCATGCAGGCTCAGCTGCCTACATCATGGTCAAGTTTTCCCTGGGGTTCTGCTTGGATGCATGCTTGGGTAAAGGAAATATTTGTTAATGAGGAACCATTGCACTAAGACACTATAACTCATTATTAACTGTTTTATTGAGCATAAAAGCACTAAACGTCACGCCATTGAGTCTGCTAAATTTTAGCCATATCCTTTCTCATCTAAATGGGATTTTTTATCCTTTAACCTAATTATATGTATTAGTCATTCAGTCACTCATTTATTCATTCATGTATTCACTTTTTCTTCAAATCCTTTCTCCTGATTATTCAAATATTATCAAACAGTAACTAACTAACCGTATTCCTAAGAACTGTACCAATGACTATCTCATCCTCTGCCCACTAGTCAAATATTTGTGTTCCTGAAAATCACACTATATTTGTTAAAGTATGTATTGTTACTGGAGCCAAGATAATCTAGTCCAGAAAAACCTGGAATTACAGGAAAAGAAAAAAGAATATTAACAAGTGGATCCCAAAAAACAATGGGCAGAAAATCCAAGTTGAATTCATGACTTAGTTTTTAGAACTTTATGTTTTAGTTATTAATAATATAGTATCATATGTGAAATTTTAGTTTACTGCATCTATTAAATCTTGTGTTTATCTTCTGTAAAAGAGTATAATTGCAATGCTAGCTTCTTCTGGTTTTTATTAAAGCACGTGGTTATTTAACAGCCCTATAAATACTAGAAAAATTAACGTCATGGTTCTGTTCCTGTTGTCATAGTGTCACTGTAAAATATGTAGCATGACAAAGACAGTCTTTGTAGAATGCAATTTTTGTAAGCAAAGGTCACTAAGTCAAATAGTAATCCAAATAGTAGAGGTGTGAGCAGAATGGGAATGTTCATGATACAAGTAAAAAACAAATATTGGCATCTGTGGAAGAATCAATCTGGTAGAAATGATTAACCACAATACATGGCATCTTTTTCAATTTCCAATCTCATCTGAGCACTGATCAAATGGTCTCAGTAGTAGCAAAAGCAGATAAACTTTACTTAAGGCAAACCTAATGCACTCAAATACATCCCCAGTCTAAGTCATGGTTTCAATTGCATTTCGTCGATGTATTTTACGTGTGCACCTCGGAAACACACCAATTCAGCTGACTGTAAACAAGCCTGTTTTCCTTCTTCTTTCTTTCTTTCTTTGGTTGCCTCAAACCACCATGTATGGAGGACAACCTGTGTGCTAACAAAGATTCAAACAGCGCTGACATTTATGCGCGCCCTCATTACGGGTGCTCCTTTACTGATTTCCTCAAGTCATTCTGTAAACCCTGATGTTGTAAACAAGCCACAGCATTTCCAGCTATCCGTGAATACTTACTTATTACCCAATTCTAATTCCATATCCAAAGATGAATATAAAGCAAAATGTTCATGGGTACATATAACAATAAAAAGTTCTTCCACACATGCATTTCTGGTGAACCTCCAAAATAACAACAGACTATTTGTTATTATACACAAAGATGTACAGAGTTCTTTCTAAGGATGAAGCTTAAAATATTTCATTTTTGCCCAACTTGTCATGACAAAAGATCTAATGAAGACACAGGTGCTTATGTAACAGAACCATATTCCGTGATTCAGTGCATTCAGAAATACTGGCACACACAACGTGACGGTGTCTTAGGACCTACCTCAGCCAAACTAGATGTAAGATTAAACATGGGATGATTTCTTGCATTCACTGATGGACATCATAAATTGCTATATAATGGAAAGTTCTAGTAACATGTCCATTAGATAACCTATGGCAAGAAGTATTGTTATAAAGCTTCAGTAACATGGAAGGATTAGTTTTCAAGCAGCATTAGGGCTTTGCTTATATGATGAAAGGCTCTGCTCCAGGAATTGATGTTCTACATAACCTCTTTGGCTTTTTTTTAAAAGGAATCTGTCTATGTTCTTATCTATTGTGATTAATATCCATTTAATTAAATTCTTTTATACATAAAACTCAAGTGTTCTACAATATGGTACTGGACTCTGAATTCAACAGGGTCGCTTGTGCAGTGATCACATGTGCCATTGAATGTAAAATACTATAAGTAAAATTATATGAGTTAGCACTTAGTATCACAAAAAACTGTAATATGAAAAGAGCAAAATGAAAGTAGAACTAAAAAAGTAACGATCATCACTCTTCTTTTGTTTTAAATGCTTGTTTTATAAAACGTATTCCATTCTTTAAATAACAATAAATTTACTTAATAGTTTGAATAATCTTTTCCAACAACACAAGAAAAAAATGTTTGTACAATTCAATAAATGACATAATTGCAATCATATGAAAGACAAACATTTATTTTAAAGTCATCTTAATTTTTAAACAAAGAAGAAAAGAAGCAGCAAAGGACAAAAATAATTGAAAGAATATTAAATTTTATTAAATGTATTCTGTTTATTACTATTGTAGTAAGAATTTAAATGTTTTACATGTTTAATGACTATCTTTAAAATTAAATAAATTCTATTTTCAGAATTTTTAGAGAGAATACAAAATTACTGCCAGTGCTGTCATTTTACTTTGTTTCCCGAAAAAGAACATTTCTAATCAGTGCAGAAACCTGTCCAGGTTTCAGAAAGTGACTCCTCAGCTTTGACATGGCTGCTTTTACCTCTTTGTTTCTCAAGTGTAGATAATTGGGTTTAAAAGGGGTGCAAAGATGCTGTAGAACACAGCAAGGACTTTGTCAATTGACCAGCCACTAGAGAGCCACGCATAGATCAAGATGCACGGTCCAAAGAATGACTACAGTGATGTAAGCAGTTAGGGTGGAACTGCTTGGCCATGCTAGCGAAGGAGCAATTCCTAACAGTAATGAGAATCACAGCGTAGGAGACAACCAAGAGGAGAAATGAACTCATGGAGGGAAAGCCACTGTCTGCAGCAGTAAGCTGACAACATAAGTATCTATGCAAAATGGCAAGGTAATTGTGAATGCCAACTGGCTAGTTGTATGGACAAAACCTATAAACCAGGAAGTGAGGACCAGAATGATACACACACGGCGACTCATGATTGTCGTGTAGTGGAGGGGCTTACTTATTGCAACATAGCGATCAGAGGCCGTGGACACTAGAAGTACCATCTCACCCTCAGCAAAGAGATGAACAAAGAAAATCTGAACCATGCAAGCCTTGAAAGATACCGTTTTTCAAAAGGGGAGGAGGTCCCCCCATTCCGTGGACTTGGAAAGGGACAGGGAGGAGATGAGGAAGGGAGGGTGGGGTTGGGAGGGAATAAGGGAGCGGGATACAGCTGAGATACAGAGTTAATAAAATGTAACTAATAACAACAAACAATAAAAAAAATTATAAAAAAAAATACCGTTTTTTGTTCAACCAGAAAGTCAGCAAGTATTTTAGGAGTAGCAAAAGAGACCACACATATATCTATAAAAGACAGGTTTGCAAGCAGAAAGTACATGGGGGTATGAAGTCAGGAGTCTGAAGTCACTGTGAGAATGATGAGAAGTTGCCCAGCAGTACTTCGAAGTACAGCAGTGAAAATATGAGAAAAAGGAAAGGTTGGATCTCCTTTGAGCTAGACAGAGTGAGCGGCACAAACTTTGTCACCTGAGAGTAATTTGTTTCCTTCATTGACTTTGGAAGAGATTGTCTTCAGTTATCTGAGAAACAGAATAAAAATCAGTTAAATGAGTTGGACTTGCTTTCCCATTTACAGTTCAAATTTTGAAGATTCTCCTTTTTATGTTTCTAACATGGAGTTTCTTGGGTTATTAAAAGTTACATAACTAATGTGATAAAATGTTCTATGAATCTAGATATATAAAGTTTGAAATCATACAAAGCTAATGCATGTTTTTAGAAACCCATGGGTAATTGTCCTTGAACAGGAGAGAAGGACAAAAACGGCTCTGAGTCCTGCTAGCTGTGTTGCCTATTTGCCTGATGACAGTGTTCACTTTGTGAAAATTTACCGCCTGTTTGCCCTTGTGTCAACATGTTGTATGTTTATGAAGTTTATAACCACAGAGAGAGATAGCTCTGGATTTGTGTAACTCAAGTAATCTCTAAGACGGACCTTCACCCTGAGTCACCATAAATTATCTCCAACTCTCGGATTACAAATTGTTAAAGTAAAATACAGAATCCTGGGAAAATTGTAAGATACAAGATCACAGAACCTTTCTTCCTGTCACTCAGCTCCTCATGAAATTTTTTCTTCTGAAGAAATCTGATTAACTGGTTCCTGTCAACTAAGCAGAGAGATGCTAACCTTATTTAAACACAACCACTGGTATTAATAATGACAGAAACTTTATTGCGACACACATATTAATTTGAAGAGCCTCAGGAATAATTATGTTTAGAAAGAGTGATTATATATTGTAGGAATTTACACTAGGAGAATGTTTTTCTTTCCTACACAATTAACATGTCCTATTTTATCTCAACTTATTTATCTCCTGTATACCTATTTAAGTGATCTATGACTTGCAAACATGTATAGAAATAAGAAAATTAAAAACCAATCTACAAAGGAACATTTGATAATCATTCACATATGAATCAGGTTTTCAAAGATGGCTTTTGTTATTTCTAGCCTCTGGCAGCTGTGAATATCAATGTCTCTTTAGGTTATAAGTGCTTGTTTCCTCATCTTTGTTTAAGTTTCACTTGGTGAGTATAAGGCAATACGTGATGAGTAATCTTAATTATCTTCCAGAAACAAACTCAGGAAAAACTTTTACATTTTATGTCCTCAACTTATGAGAACCCAGCAAGAAACTCTTGTGTTTTTACTACTTATGCCATCAAAACAAGTGCACCAGGATATTCAGAAAAAATGCCAACTTTTAGACTCCTGTCACAGGAATATTTATAGGCAAGAAAAGAAAATAATGCTAGTAGAAACAACAGGCTGAGACATTATATATGCTGCGTGAGGCAGAGTCTGTAGGAAAGAATCAGTAGCCTGACAGCAGCGTTCATGAGCAGAGAATTTGAAACTGAATCCAACCCAGTCTTGTTAGTGGATCACAGCAGACACTGGCCTCCGATGGCTCCCCAGAGTCCCCTGGGAAGTAGAGTTCTTCCACTGGCAGGGGCTTCTGGGACTCTTGAAAGACAATGAAAAACTGGAAAAATCTAGAACTAAGTTTCCTACTGTCTGAAATAGCAGCTATATTTCTCATATAAATGCTTTCTAATATCCTCGTTTTTAAGCATAAACATTCTGACCCTTTCAAGGCTCAGTGCATTGCACTGGAATAGAGCATTTGGATTAATATCTGCTTCCATAAAGATTATAGAATCATATTATTTATTCTTTGATCCTTCAGAGAAGTTAATAAATCAATGGCCTTCTTTGTCTTGCCCTTTATATTTTAGATGGAAAGTGTTAACATTTTATCTGAAATAAATCAGTCCTACAGTGATGAAAGCAAAAAGTTATATTTTAGAATCGTAATTGTGTTAGTGGTAACTATGGCTCACTGCCTCAGTCTCTTTAAGCTGTCAGGGCTCATCATCCTCACATATTACGTAGTTACAAGGTTATCATAAGAAAAAATATACAAAATGCCTCTCAGAAATGAAAAGGGGGACATAACTACAGACACTGAGGAAATCCCGACAATCATTAAGACTTACTTCAAAAGTTTATATGCCACAAAATTTGAAAATCTAAATGAAATGGACAATTTTCTTGATTGATTCCACTTACCAAAGCTGAATCAAGACCAGGTAAATCAATTAAATAGTCCTATATCCCCCAAGGAAATAGAAGCGGCCATCAAGTCTCCCATCCAAAAAAAGCCCAGGACCAGACGGTTTCAGTGCAGAATTCTACCAGATCTTCAAAAGAGCTAACTCCAATTCTCTTCAAACTACTCCACAAGATAGAAACAGAAGGAACATTACCAAACTCATTCTATGAAACCACAGTCACCTTGGTACCTAAACCTCACAAAGACCCAACAAAGAAAGAGAATTTCAGGCCAATCTCCCTCATGAACATTGATGCAAAAATATTCAACAAAATACTTGGAAACCGAATACAAGAACACATCAAAGATATCATCCACTACGACCAAGTAGGCTTCATCCAAGGTATGCAGGGGTGGTTCAATATACGGAAACCCAGGTTTTATTCCCGCTTTTCATGGCCATCTTCTTCCCTTTCCTTTTCTCCATATCTAGATGTTTATATGTAAGTGGTAAAAAAAAAATCTCAGTAAAATGCCCTAGTATTTAATGAACACATTATTCTTGTGGTAGAAATATAAAGTTATTCTCAGAATTAGGCAAATTTCTCCTTTCTAATCACATTTTTACTACTAGAATTAAACTAGATACGGAGTTATCCTCAATTTTTTATTGATAAGACACAAATGACAGGGTAAGCTAAAGGGTTCCCTTTTAACAGTAAATTCACTCAAAATAAGACGAACTTACAGTTTCATTGGCAAGTTGAAGAAGTATTGAAGACAGTCTACTATATTCTTTTAAATAAACTAGATGCAGATTTTCCGAGTATGAATTGGAGTTGTTACTAATGAGTTGGGGTTTCTTTATCTCTTTCCCTAATATCTACCTAAACGTATACAGAAAACTTCTGCCAGCCCACCCAAGCTTTAAAGAAAATTATGGATACAGAAGTCAGCAGCGTAAACTTTCAACCCAAAGAAGAGTGAGGAAAAAAGAGGAATTGAGCAGAAGCACTTGGTCATCAATTTGGCTTGGTCCCAGAGTGTCTCCCCTCTACTTATGGCTTCTATAGATGGGGTGATTGAGTTAATCACACTCAGTAAATTTAATTCACAAATCCTAACTTCAAAGTGACAGTGTTGAAATCATGAGAACAGGAAAAACTTCAAGTCATTACAAACAACCGTCTAGAATTAATGTATTTACTGTGCCGTAGACATTAACCATAGCATTTTAGAAGGGAGTTCAACCATTCTTCAAAGCACCTAATTAAGTAAAATTACTGATGGTATACTCTATGGGTATTTTTATGCTACTGGGTCCAAATTCATTTTCACAGCAAAGTATGAAACTTCATGTCAAGCACATCAAATTCTTCTTCAGTGAGAATAAACTGCCTAAATCAAGTTAATCTCCTTAAATTTGGGGAAAAATATAAAATTTTACCTTACCAATTGTACCTGGTTATGGTTCCTATGTTTGCTGATCTACTGCAGTTACTGTCTCTTTTCCTCTGGGCACACCCAGCATGGTGTTGAGTAGACTCTATAGGTTAATACTGGAATTATTATTTTTCTAGACAATTCTCTGATTTAGACATTTTGATTTATTTATTTATTGGTCCTATTGTCAGCATTTACTTCAAAAATGATATATTTCAGTTAAGAACTTTGATATTTCTAGGATTTAATTCCTACTTATTTTATTGATTTCCTATAATTCATGTGTTTGGGGACACAAAGACACACACACACACACAAATACAACATTAATAGATAACAATGTTGATAATAAAGCCAAATTACTCAAATCAGAAAACATGAGTATATTCAACTCTGGTATGGATAAGAGAATAAAATAAAATTAGTTACCTTACCATTTTGGGCATGTTTTTTGCTTGCCAAGAGTCTGTAAAAAATGTGGATTCCTGTCATCCCTCAACTAGAGCTCTTTTTAAAATGCCATCTCTTTAGAAACCTACAAACATTAAAAGTATTTTTCTCTCAGAAAAATCTTCATTGTATTGATGCATGCTCTGCTTCAGTCATTGACACACTGACACTTTGTTTTGATTCTTCCTTCCTTCATGCTAAAGAAATATTTTAATAGATTTGCATAGTCTGGAGGGCCCAGTGATATTTGGGTTTTGCAAGGACCCAGAGAATGGCTAATTACCTCGTTTGAAATCTTTGCCAAGGTCTTTGCTTATTCCTACTTGGTCCCCACAAACATCATTAACAGTACCTGGTTTAGTAGTTGGGTTGTGGATTGTGTTCAGATTCATGTATAGGCTGGACAAGAAATCTACCACTAAGCATCATACACAGCCCTTCTTTCTCTATGCCCTACTTGACTTAGAGTAATGACTCTATTCATTTCTGTTGGAGCATGTGCTCAAATTTGGTTCCTTTTGAGACTGAAGCAGGCAACCACGGTAAAAAAGTCCCTGACCCAGATGGCTTTAGTTATTATTTCTCCCAAAATCTTACACAAGAACTATAATAGCCCTTCTTAAACTCTTCCACAAAACTGACAATACTTCAAACTCATTTTATGTGGCCAAAATTTTTTACTTTTATTTTTTATTTGTTCACTTTACATCTCAGTTGTAGTGTCCACCTTCCTCTTCTCTCAGTCCTCCTTCCTCCCTCCTCCCTCTGCCTCCTGCAACTCAGAAAAGGGCCCCTCCCCCCACTGCCAACCCAACACATCAAGTCTGAGTGCATCCTCTTCCACTGAAGCTAGGCAAAACAGCTTTGGTATGGGGAAGTGATTAAAAAACAGGCAAGAAAGTTCATGTGAGAAACAGCCCCTGCCCTTCTTACAAGGGGACACAAATGAAGACTAAGCTGCCCATCAATATGGCTAACATTTAATATGGTACCTGAATTAAATAAATACACTACTCTACATCCAACCAACAAAATTAAAACACAAAACAAAAAAAGGTCTCTGGGTAAGATGTCAGACCTGCTTAGTGTATCCCAAAGAAGGAGAGTCAAAAACTAGGAAATAATAAGAACAAAGAGACTTCCACAGAGAAAAATTGAAAAACATTGGAAATACAATGGAAAGAAGTTTCATAATAACAAAGCAAGGCAAAATGAAACAAACAAAACTTACGCAGTATGGAGAACCTGCCAGCAGGGTGAAGAGGAATCCTGTTGCAGGCTCAGCTCAGCCAGCAGCTTGGGGCAAAGACCAGATCCTGGATCCAACTCCTTCAGAGAAGAGAAAGGAAAATGATACAAGGTTCCAGCATTAAAGAAACCCAATCCAAATACTGAAGTGTCCTCAGAAGATGTCTAGAAAGTGCTGAATGAAAGTGCTGAATGAGGATGAGTAAGAGAGAGAGAGAGAGAGAGAGAGAGAGAGAGAGCTTGGAACACACAGCTCTAAGTGAGATGTTTCCATCAAATTTTCCCTCTTAGACTTCAGAGGACCCCACAGAAGAGGAGGCAGAAAGAGTGTAGAAGCCAGAGAGGATGGAGGACTGTAAGAGAACAAGGTCCCCTAAATCAAGAGAGTAAAACTCATATGAACTCACAGAGACTGAATCAGTAAGCACAGAGCCTACTTGGGTCTGTACCAGGTCCTCTGCATATATTTTAGTTTAGTATTTTTATGGGACTCTTGGATGTGTGACAAATGGGTCTCTGATTCTTTATCCTTCACCTGGGGTTCTTTTCCTCCTGTTGATTTTCCCTATTCAACTTTAATGTGATTTTTAAAATTTTTTATCTTATTAATCTTTATTTTGTTATGTTAAAAATGTGTCCCATAGCCTTGTCAAGCTAACAAGTTCAATTTACCATTGCACATTGTAAAAATATTTTATAAATGTATTAATTAAAAAATGAGTAATTGAAAAAAGGAAAATGGTTCTTCTGGAAACAGGATGGCAGTAGCACATATGAATTCATAACAGTTTTGAAAACATGCAAAAGAAGTGTGAAAACTAAGGTGAATCAAATCTCAGCAAGAAGAGAGTTATACATGAAATACCATCCATTGTTGAACAACTATTGCCAATTTTTAGCTGCTGGTAGAAAGTGAGTCACTTTCCTTTAAGCGTGGAGACTCTGGTAAGTCAATCTTGCTCCAGTGAAAGGACACACATCCAAGGATAGTTAGTCAACATTAACTGGAATTGATAGAAAAATATGGGACACAAAACTTGGTGGGTAAGTAAATAAGGGGCAGGCATGGGAGGAGCGGTGGTGTGAATATGATTGATACATGGTATACAAAGTTCTCAAAGAACTAACTACATTTTGTAAAACTGACAACAAATTCTGGCAAGGATGGCAACTGACTATGGGTGGGAGTGCAAACTAGTGTGTAAACCTGTCAAAGAATAAAGACAAAGGAGATGTTTTTAGACACCCCAATTAAATCTTTTGATGTAGCTACAGGCTTAGAAAAGCTCATCATAACTGTGATGATGGAAGCTTGCACAATATTCAGCTGTATGGCTCACCTATATATTATTGTTTTGTAATAAAGCAGGCAAATAATCAAGCAATGTATGGTTTCATTAAAATATGGCAGGTACAATAGAGTACTTTGTAATGAATAAAATTAAATTAAATTAAGTATGTATCCATCAATAGAGACTAAACTGGAAAGCTTAATGTTGAGTAAAAGTTAGGTTAAATAATGCTATAGCATTGGTTATGCTGCTACGTGCCTGTAATCAGAGTATTCAGAAGTGGAGGCAGGAAGACCTTGAGTTTGAGGCCAGCTGGAGTTGCACAGCCACATCTTGTCTCAAAACTAAATGAAAGATGAAAAAAGAAACCAAAAGTCACAAAATACAGTCTGGGAAACTATAGTTCCCCAAATAAAAATATGTCTATTGACTTTTTTCTGGAGAGACTTAAGTGAAGATCTATTCAACTCAGACAGGACCCTGCCATTACCAACAGAACAGCCCCGTCAGGTTCAGCCTAGTGCACCGTGAGTTTATTGGGCTATACAGGAATACCATTGACTCGAAGAGGGCTGTGTCCCTGAAAAGTTCACCTCACCGTTGGCAGTGTGTCACACAAACTGCATGTGTGGAGCTTCCTGAGTGGCTTGCAGGAAGCCCAGCCTCTTGGAGACTCTCCTCCTCTCTAAAGTTTTGTCTGTCTGTATAACTTTGGGAGAAGTCTCGTGAACCTTACAAGTTTCAGGAATTTCCTAACATTGATTTTGTTTACATTCTAAGTCTTATAGGTTTTATTTTCTAAATCATAAGGAGCATTCCTCTAGGAAGGAATGTTTTACTTTGGAGGAAATATCTTCACAACAGCATATTTTTATTGAAAATACATACTTTTTCATATAATATATTCTGATTATGGTTTCCCCTCCCCCATCTCCCAGATCCTCCACACCTCTCCACCCATCCAACTCCATGGCTTCTTTTTCTCTCTTAAAAGAAATTGGCAAATAAAAAAAGAAAACAAGCCAGGAGTTAAAAATAAAACAGCAAAAAAGCATAAGAAACACACACATCACAAAATTAGAAACAATAATATGCTAATAAAAGACCAGTAAGATGAAAAAAAATTCCAAAGCAATATGGGTCAATAAAAAGCTACAAAACTGCTACATCTTTATAGGGGGTCTAGGTCCAGTTC
Organism: Psammomys obesus; assembly: GCF_907164565.1. Classification (NCBI taxonomy): domain Eukaryota; kingdom Metazoa; phylum Chordata; class Mammalia; order Rodentia; family Muridae; genus Psammomys; species Psammomys obesus. Next base: position 7,135,700 of record NW_026585643.1, on the reverse strand, counting down.
ATCTATGGTCTTGGTTGCTGTTTCAGTCTTTCCTCAGTTGCAGCTCCCGACTTTCCTCTTCACTGGTTAGCAATAATGAAACCGCAGTTTGAGGTCTCTTTTCCTTTGTCTGCTTTGATCAAAAAGTTCTCAGGCCAAGATTTCTTGTGGGCACTGCTTTATGTTTGGCTACGTTTTTGAGTTAAAATGTAAACTTTGTATTCTTGGTAAAAATCTAAGTGTTCTGGGAAGCATGCCAACTTTAAGGTGTTTCCCTATGTAATTACTATAAAATTATTAGCCTGACTTCAGTAAAATCACAGCAGAATCACTTTTTCACTGTGGTCTCTGACTGTCATTCGCCTGAAACCGTGCCTTCCTGATATCCAAACCTCTGATTCTCCCTCGGACGCAGGGAACCCGACTGGGCTGGTCCGTGGCAAAAACAGTTTTAAATAAGGAGTTAAAACAACAACAACAAAATCTACAAAAACACCATTGAGTTAGTTTTGTCTTGGGCATCTAGTGCTGGGCATGAAACCTCCCAGTTTATATACCCAGTAAAACTCCATTGGAGAAGGCTGAGTTTTCCTTTGCAGGCATTGTCAAGTGGAGATAGCTTTGGTTATGGATGGGAGCTCATGTCTACTTTCCCTCTCAATGCTGGAATGCCATCTGGACTGAACCTATACAGGCCTGTGTGCGTTGCCACACTTTCTGTGAGTTCATATGTATATCAGTCTTGTTGTGTCTGGAAGACACTGTTTCCTTGGTATAGTCTGTCTCCTCTGGCTCTTACAGTCCCTTTGCCTCCTCTTCTGCCTGAGCCCTGAGAGGAGGGCTTTGATGAACACATTCCATTTAGGTCTGAGTGTTCCAATGTCTCTTGTTCTCTGTTCTTGTTTGCCAGGAACCTGGCGTCTGACCATATGGAGCATCCTTACTAAGATCATAATCCGCTGTGATGACGTCCTTACGTGTGAATTGCTGTCATTTGCAATATAATTAGATGCGAGCTGAGGCTAGGACGTCAAGTCTTTTCTTTCTGCAGTCATGGCTAGTGCAAGGCACTAATTGTGTGCTATGACTATTCTGTTAGGAATGGCAGCCCCAGCAGCCATCGTTGTCTGGTGATATCCCCAAAACCTGAACAGAGTTTGAGCAGCTTTCACAATTGTTCATCTAATGTATGACTTCAATATAAACGATTAATTTCTTGCTCTTTAAGTAGATGTAATTCCACTTCGTTTTACTGAAGAATAGCTAAACACATATGAGGTACAGTGTGAGGCAGCTGGCATGCATTCACAGGGCTAATTAATGCCAGAGATAAGATGACACATTGAATCCATTTGGCCCTTTATCAATCATTATTGTCTTTAGCTCAAGGCAATTTTCTCAACGCTTTAAAAAGAATTTTACTTATATCTTGTTTTTAAGTGTGTGTGTGTGTGTGTGTGTGTGGCTATTAGGTAACTTGCTCAGTTATATCACACCTTATGTTGTGAGACAGGGTCTCTCATTTGTCCTGGAGCTCACTGATTAGGTAAAGTGTTAGCCGGGAAGCCCTGAAATCCACCTGTCTCTGTCTCCCAACAATGGGGTTACAGACGCTTTCCTGCCATGCTTGGCTTTTATGGGAATTGAGGCTCCAAACTCAGGTTCTCAGGGTAAGCATTTTTCACAGGGAGCCATTTCCCTAGCCTGAATTCTTTTATTTTAAACAGATAAATTTATACTTGAAGACATAACATAGAATTTCTGAAATAGTTGCTTGGTGTGTGTGTGTGTGTGCATGCACGCATGCGTAAATGAAGCAGATGTGCTCTCTCTGTGTGGTTGTAAATGAAAAACTTTCAAACATTTGGAAACCTCTCTAACTGAGGAAGGTAGAAAGTATATTTGATGAACACTGTCTTGAAGACTTGTCCAACCCTCTACCGCTTTCATATAGTTATCTCTCTTTCTTTTAAAATATAACCTCATTGAAACTACAACCTGTAGTGTTGAGCATAAAAATGTCAAGTATATTAGTGTTTATTTATTTCACACCTACAACAATATAATTTTGTGAGTTCTTGGTTCTTTTCTCTTCATATGTATTTTCCTAACAATAATATTAAAAATGTTTTATAAATGTATTGGTATAATGGTGAGATTGTTAAAGTGGGATTTAGATTGTATTCATTTTTCTTCTCACTTTAAAGAAATTCAGTGATGTAGGGGTTCTAAAAAACACTGTGAGCTCTTTCTGAGTCTTAATGCCAGTCCAGCCCTCTTATATGTATTCCTAACGAGAATTGATATTTCTGCCAGCAGAAGCAGAATAGATTAAGAAAATGAAGTAGACTAGATTAAGAAAATGTGGTATGCTTCAGAAACAATATTGTTGAGCTTTCATGGCTGTTTAGTAGTCATTATCTCACACTAGACAGTCATCTGGCCCTCACAATGTTCTTGTCTCCTCTTCTGCAACGTTCTTTAAGTTCTAGGTGAAGGGATTGCATTTAAGATGCACTATTTGGGTGGCTCCTCTCATGGCCACTAATTCTCTGCATTGCGACTGGTTGAGGATCTCTCCATATGCTGAAAAAAGAATTTTCTTTGACAAGCAGTGAAAGCTGTACTTATCTATGGCTATAGGGAGACTTATTTGGAACAATGTTGGCAGCTACATTGATTTAGCTTAATTAGCTCACCAGTTGACATGACAATGCAGATGGGAGAAATTTGGCAAGGCCCCACCCCATAAGAACTATGTGAAACCAATAGCTGCTGAGAGAGTGGAAATTAGTCTTTTTCAAGGATGACTTTCCTAATAGGTTATCTAATACCTAGTAGTCACCTCAACCATGTACTTATGAGCAACACTAAATGAACTCAGCACACATACACACTAAATAATTATAGAAAAAGAGATATGAGTAACTAGATATCAGATATGGAGAGGTGAAAATGATAAAAATATAATGTTCAAGTAAGAAATTCTCAAAATAATGAAAAAGAAAATGTGACACGTATACTGACAGAATAACATTGAGCTATACAAAGAATTATATTTACTTGAGGCTATGACATAAGGGAAATAGGTTGGCACTGAAAGCCAAATGCTGCATGTTCTCACTCAAATATAAAAGCCAAACATTTTTATCTTATTGAATTTCAGAATGCAATAGTGGTCATAGAGACTAGGAGGACAGGAAGGAGAGGAATAGTATGAGGCTGGAGAACAGGAACCAATATACAGGTGCATTGGAGGAACGCATACTAAGCACTGGGATGAACAGGCTTGATAGAAATTTATTATATATCTTGTAAGGAACTAGAAAAGGGTTTAAAGATTCGATGTTTAAAAAAACAATGGTTATGTAATAGGATGGAAGTATTTATCACCAGGATTTTATCATATCTACATGCATTATCACACTGTACTCCATTCAATGATATAATTATTAGTCAATCAAAGTGTAGAATACAGATAGGATATAATTCTCTATCATCATTTTAACCATTTAAGAAGGATAAAGGGCTGGGAGCTGTGGCTTAAGGGGCAGAGCACTTGATTGGCACATGTGAGGTTCCAGGTTCAATCCCCAGTATCAGCAAAAAACATAACAAGAAGGAGAACAACTGTCCATAAAACAACACTAGACATTGTTTCTAAAAAAAAAAAAAAGAATGCTCCAAGTTTATGTATCATCAACTTTTCTTATTTGGCTCCAGAGCTTCTTCATAACCTTGTTGACCTCCTCATTTCTGAGGGCATAGATTAAAGGGTTCAACATAGGTGTCACTAGGGTGCAAAATACAGTTACAGCTTTATCAGTAGAAAGGAGGTCATGGGTCTTAGGTACAGATATGAACAAGGTACAAAGAATAAGACAACAACAGTAACATGAGGGGCACAGATAGACAGTGTTTTGCGACGTCCTTCTGAGCTGTGATTCCTCAGGGAGTGAAGGATGACAACAAAGGAGCAACCAGCATAGAGAAAATTAGTAAACACAGGGACCCCACTGTTGGCAGCAATCAGGGGCCCCAGCGTGTGAGTGTCAGTGCGGGCCAACCCAAGGAGAGGTGGTAAATCACACAGAAAGTGGTCGATGATATTTGGGCCACAGAATGGTAACTGGGCCATAAATAAAATCTGAATCCCTCCATGGATGAATCCCAGGATTACAGCAGCCCCCACGAGGAATACACACACAGGTTGGGTCCTGATGGTCTTGTAATGCAGATGGCTACATAGCAATCATAAGCCATGGAAATCAGCAAGATGATTTCAGCTGCAGCAACAAAATGCTCAGCATAAAGCTGAGTCATGGATGGATATTACCCTTTTCTCAGAGATTAAGTCATAGATCGTTTTGGGTGCTATGGTAGAAGAGTAGAAGCCATGATGGACAAATAGGACAAAAAAAAGTACATGGGAGTAGCCAGGGCTGGGCTGATGAAGATGGTGGCTGAGATGAGCATGTTAGCAGCCAGTGTGATCAAAGAGATTATTAAGCACACAATAAATAAGAGTTTCTGCAGATCTGGGTCTTGGCTCAATCCCAGAAGGAGGAATTCTGTGACATTGTTCATGCTTTTCCTTAATTTAGTTCAGCATGTGTCCATATGATTACTTGAAAGAAATGTTCAAGTGCTATTTTAAATTCTAACCTAAAATACTTTGTCATCTCACTGTTGTAAAGGCTGAAATACAAACAGCTACATTTTTACTTCTGTAGTTAATATCACTTTGCAGATGTTTTGTAGATGAGGGAAGTAGGTTAGCTTATTACTGAATGTTATTATAATACTTCAACAAATAAAAGTCTTTTGGTTGTTGGAACAAGATTAATTGTTAACTTTTCTTAATTCTGGGAATAATCTGAAACAGGGCTTTCTTTTATCTTTGTGCTTTGATCTTGTGGGACAAATATGAATCTTAATTTATTTGAAATTACATTTGAGCATGACTGTGAATATTAAATGTCTGTGAACTCAGTTTGCATGGAAGTCAATGAACACTAAAGAACTAGTGTAAAGTTCCTGTGTTCAGTATGTATGATTACTCTGTATCATATGCACAATGACAGGGGACAGAGACAAAAGTATAGGGAGAATTATTTCCTTCCTGAAGGACAAGAGAAAATTAAAAGAAGTCATTGAGTGTAATTATTTCTAAAACAGCAACTTTTATGCCTAACTTCTCATGGCCCTTTTTGTTGTTGGATGCATGTCTGTAAAGTCCCTTTAAGTCCGACAAGGACTTTATATTTCCTAAAATTTTCCCAGATGTTGAATTATTTCTTCATTTAGGATTATGTTCAGGGTTAGGTAAAAGTCTGCTGGGCACCCCGTGAATGGAGTTACGGGGGTGAGGGAACCTATGAAAATATTGTTTCTATTTTTTTATACATTCAATCAAAATAAATGAGTTTATAGTTTTCACTAACAACTAGTAGAAATATTGATGCTATAAATATGTTTTCTTTCAATTCCTTCATATGTGACTTTCACTAGTACAGCAGTGTTCTTACAAAAGAAGAGAGATTTTATTCTTTCTCTTTCCCCTTTCTGCTTCTTTCTGCGTCACATGCCAAAAAAAGAAAAAGAAAAAAACAAGCCACATAATTTCCTTCCTAACACTAAAATTATGTACAAAGAGGTTAGCATCAAGACCTTTCAGTTACGAGTGACTAAAATATATTTGGTTTTTAGGGTGGCTTATTCCCTGATTGTTTTCTTTCTGCTCATGGCTCCTGTAGATGAGGACTATATCGTTAATCATTCTCAATCTATGTATAACTTAAAGTTCTAACTTCAAATTGGCAGCACATGGGGTATACTCACTTATAAGCGGATATTAGACATATAATAGAGGATAATCATACTAAAACCTGTCCACCTAAAGAAGCTAAGCAAGAAGGAGGACCCTGGGTATGATGATCAATCTTCATTCAGAAAGACAAAAGAAAAGAAGGTAAAAACAAGGAACAAGACAGGAGCCTACCACAGAGGGCCTCTGAAAGACTCTACCCAGCAGTGTATCAAAGCGGATGCTGAGACTCATAGCCAAACTTTGGGCAGAGTACAGGGAATCTTTTGAAAGAAGGGGGAGATAGAAAGACCTGGAAGGGTCTGAAGCTCCACAAGGAGAACAACAGAATCAAAAAACCTGGGCACAGGGGTCTTTTCTGAGACTGATACATCAATCAAGGATCATTCATGGAGATAACCTAGAACCCTGCACAGAGGTAGCCTGTGGCAGTTCAGGCTCCAAATGGGTTCCCTAGTAAGGGGAACAGGGCTGTCTCTGACATGAACTCAGTGGCTGGCTCTTTATCTCCCTCTGAGTGGGGAGCAGCCTTACCAGGCCACAGAGGAAGACTATGAAAGACAGTTTGGATGAGACCTGATAGGCTAGGGTCAGATGGAAGGAAAGGAGGTCCTCCCCTAGCAGTGGACTGGGGAAGGGGTATGGGAGGAGATGAGGGAGGGAGGGTGAGATTGTGAGGGGATGAGGGAGGGGCTACAGCTGGGATAACAAAGTGAATAAACTGCAATAAATAAGAAATTATATTAAGGAAAAAAATGGCAGCATTCAAATTGGAACAGGTGAAAAGCCTTTAAGCTGTTACAAACAAGACTTCAGAATCAGTGTATTTAGTGAGACTACTGGCCACAGCATTTTAAATGTGACTTCAGTCACTTTTGATATCACCTGATCTGGGATTTCCCACAGACTACTTAATGTTATTGTGTTTCATTCACTCATTTTCATAACAAAGCATTACAATTTGAGTCCGCTGTGAGACTATTAGGTCTACTTCAGTGAAAATAAATTGTCCAAATCACGAGAATCTGTTTAAATGTTTAAATGATGTTGAAAAGAAACAATGAGGTTTTTAGCAACCTGGATGTGGTTGAGTGTAGAGATGTCTCTTTGTAGATTGAGTGCAGCCACTGTGCCTTCCCCTTTGGGTACATGTAGAACAGTTTTCAGTAAACTCTGTGAGCTGACGTCTCTCTAGACAGTTCTCTAGCGTGGATGCTTTCTTTTCTTTTTCTTTCTGTCTTTTTTTTTTTATTGTTATTCTCATTTCACAATTTACTCTGAAATGAGCCATTTTATCCAGGAGAGTTTGACTGTTCTAGGGCTTACTTCCTATGCACTTTGTCACTGAGATATATTTATAGCCATATGTATTTACATATATATGGGGATATTATACTTCACATTAAAAGCTCTCAAAATACCTCAAAGCAGAAAGCCTTTGTGAATTCCACTGTAAAATGTGTAAGTGGATAGAGTAGTCTGATTTGACCTGGTTTTTTTTTTTCTACCTTTTTGGGCACTTGTTTTGCTTCCTAGTATCCCATGAACATTGTACAGAGAGAATTTCTTTCATTTCTAACTCATTTTCCTTTAACTTACCTCTGTAAAAACTCACCAAAGACAAGTAGTGTCTCTTAAACCAATATTGTTGCTACATCTCTAATAACTGGCTCACAAACTCTCTGGAATATCTTCTCCCTTGATTCTAAGATATTGTTTACATGGAGATGACCTAAGACCCCTGCACAGATGTAGCCCATGGCAGTTCAGTATCCAAGAGGGTTCCACTGTAATAGGAACAGGGACTGTCTCTGACATGAACTGATTGGCCTGCTCTTTAATTACCTCCCCCTGAGGGGGAAGCAGCATTACCAGGCCACAGAAGAAGACAATGCAGCCACTCCTGATGAGACCTAATTGACTAGGATCAGAAGGAAGGAAAAGAAGACCTCCCCTATCAGTGGATTTGGGGAGGAGCATGCATGCAGAGGGTGGAGGAAGGGAGGGATTGGGAAGGGAGGAGGGAGGGAACCACAGAGGGGGATACAAAGTGAATAAAGTGTAGTTAATAAAAAAAGTATTTTAAATAAAAAAAGATATTGTTTATATAGGCTTTCAGAGAGATATAGGATCTTGTAATGCTTTGATCTCAAGTACCCAAAGGACTGCTAATTGTTTCTGTTGAAATCTTTGCCAAGACAGTCACTTGAGATCTTCTGCTTAATTCCACTTGGTACCTTCAAACAACATTAGCAGTTGGGTTGCGGTTAAATAGGTAGCTACACTGCACTTAAGGATAAGACCTGAGTACTATACTTTTGAAAACTCCTTTATTAAATTTCAGTATAAAAACTTCTTTTGCTAATTGCATCTTTGTTTTAATTGGCCTAGTATATGGAATAGGTTTAGGTATAGTTTAGAATCCAGAAAAATGGGTTTCTCTCAGAAATCATGACTAGCCTAAAGAATATGCTTACCTAAAGATCGAAATGACAGTATTCAAGCATTAGCAATTGTGACAATTTCATTAATGGCCTATTTAGACAAAGTAATGATGCAGGACTATTAGCTACCATAGACTGGACAGGAATTTAAAAAAGTCAGAGACATAATTTTCCTTTAGTGTGACTACCTACCTCGCATGTTGTGCTGTGTTAACAGAGGGGCATGGAGTTTTGAACTCTACTCCACAAAGAAAAGATACTGATTCTTTCACACCTTTGGTGAAAGCCTTCTACTCCACCAGAGTCAGGTTAGCATCCTGAGCCTCAGAGACAAGGACAGCTCCCTGAAAACCAGGCAGAAGCTCCCTACCCCACCAGAAGCCATGCCAGCATCCTCAATCCTAGAAGATCTTTGGCCAAATAAGAGGCCATGCACATCACCAGAACTACAGCCCCCACCTTGGGTGAAAACCCCCTGTTGGACCAAAGGCCATTCTGGCCATGAGAAATCCATCCCACACTCTACTCAACCACAGGCTACATTCAGAAGATCAGAGAAGAAACAGAAACCAAGGAAGAAAATACCCATCCAACAAAGATAAGTCCAGAAATCTGTATGTTGACCAATAATCACTCCAAACCCAGATGCCTAAATGTCAGTGCAAGAACAGAATTAACAACAGTCAGGGCAATAGTCAACAAAAGAGCCCAGTCATTCCACTACAGCAATCCCAGAATATTCCAACATAGCTGAAGCACAAGAAAAAGACTTTAAAACCAGCTTTATAAAGATGATGGAGGTCCTTAAAGAGGAAATTAATAAATCCCTTAAAGAAATAAAGAAAAAAAGACAATTAGAAATTTGGAGGAAATCAATAAATTCTTAAAGAATGTCAAGAAAGCAATGAAAAAAAACAATAAAAACAAACAAACAAAGAAACAAACAAAACAACAATAACAAAAAAAAAAACCACAAAGACTTGAAGAGAACAAATAGGACCTGAAAATGGAAATAAAAGCAACAAAGAAAACACAAACTGAGGCAATTCTGGAAATAGAAAATCTAGGTAAGTGAACAGGAACTACAAACACAAGCATCACCAACAGAATATAAGAGGTGGAAGAGAGAATCTCAGGCATTGAAGACATGATAGAAGAATATATACATTAGTCAAATAAATTGTTATGTCTAAAAAATCCCTAACACAAACCATCCAGGAAATCTAGGACACTATGAAAAGATCAAACTTAAGAATAATAGGAATAGAAAAAGGACAAGGAAGAGATCCAAGATGGAGGTGCCAACCACACAGGATATTTGAACAACAGTGAGAGCAGGGTGATCGCAGGCCCTGCTGTGGACCCCAAAACCCTGCTGCCTGTGTTTCTCAGGGGAAAGGAGACTCCACGGGTATATGTGATGGTCCATTTCCAGGCCAGCTGGCTAATACTGGAAAAATTCTCAGGCTCCTGCTCAGCATTGCTGCAGCCTTAGGCTACCTGCCCAAGCACACCTTCTGTGGATACATTCCTGGCACAAGCAGCTAGCAGCTCAGACCTTGGGCACTCACTCTCACTGCCTGTGGAATGAATACCTGCCTGTACTGAGGGTGAGGCTCCAAACCTGGGCACCCGCTCTCACAGTCCTGTGGACCCCTTCCTGGTCCCAGTGGCTAGCAGTGCTCACTCTCACCATCTTGTGGAGGGGATACCTTCTGGTACTGTGGGGGAGGCTCCATTCTGCCTGCTCCCCAGCTTCCTGGCTCACCCAGGTCAGAATCAGCCAACACAGCACAGAACTGAGCTAAGTGCAGGACTCAAGTCCCATTGTCAGCCATCTCGAGGAAGCCAATGGGGCACTGGCTCAGCTCTAGGCACAGATATCTTTCTGCCTGTACCCCAGCATCCTGGCTTACCTGGACAAAAACAGTGAGTCCGGCACAGACCAGAGAAACCAGCAGAGCTGAGCTAGGCAAGGGACCCAAGTTTTATTGTCTACCTCCCTAAAGAGGCCTGTAAGGCACTGGAGCAGCTCTAGGCTCAGAGATCTTTCTGTCTGCGCCCCAGTTACCTGGTATACCTAGGTTACAAACAGTGATCCAGCAGAGACAGGGAATGCAGAAAAGTGGAGCCAGTCTGCAGTACAGGCTCAAGGAACAATCAGACAAGGCTGAAGACAACCGCATGGCTAGAGGCCAACATAAGAATACAGGCAACAAAAACCAGTACATCATGTCTTCACCAGAATCTCCAAAAACAAACAAACAAACAAAAAGCAGATATTCTATTGCAGCTGAAAAACAGGAAAATAATCTTAAATCTATAATTATGCAGTTGTTCAAAGCACATAAATATGAAACTAACAAAAAAAAAAAACTAGAGGCCATCATGGACAGACAGGAATTCACATTCAAACAGATGAAATAAATGGTTCAAGATGTGAAAACAGAATTAGAATCAATAAAGAAAACACAAATGGGGAAAAGACTGGAGTTGGAGAACGTAGAGAAGAGATCAGGAACCACAAAGGTGAGCATCACCAACAGAATACAAGAGATGGAGGAGAGAATCTCAGGTGCTGAAGATACAATTGCAAAAATTGATACATTTCGCAAAGAAAAATAAAATTAGAAAAGTTCCAGAACAAAGCATTCAAAAAATCAAGGACACCATGAAAAGATGAAACCTGAGAATAAGAAAAATAGATGAAAAAGAAAATTCCAGGCTCCAAGGCCCAGAAAATATTTTCAAGAAAATCATAGAAGAAAATTTCCCCAACCTTAAGAAAGAGATCCCGTAAACATACAAGAGGCCTATGAACATCAAATAGACTAGAACAGAAAAGAAATTCCTCCAGAAATTAATTTAATGTTAATCAAAACACTAAATCTACAGAACAAAGAAAAAATATTAAAAGCAGCAAGAGAAAACATATAAAGTAACATATAAAGGCATATCTATCAGAACCACACCAGAGTTCTCAACAGAGACTATGAAAGCCAGAAGGACCTGGGCAGGTGTCATGCAGACACTAAGAGAACACAGATGCCAACCCAGACTACTCTACCAGCAAAACTTTCAATCAACATAGATGGAGAAAACAAAATTTTCCATGACCTAACTAGATTTAAACAATATATATGCAGCAACCCAGCCCTACAGAAGATACTCAAAGAAAAACTGGAACCCAATGAGATCATCTACACCCAAGAAAACACAGGGTAAAGACACCTTCACAACAAAAGAGCAGAAGAAAACAAGCACACAAACACACCATAACCACCAACTTCACAATAAAAAGAACTAACAATCATTGGTTGTGGGGAGCCTTCTGGCACCTTGCTGCCCCCTGAATTTTGGCATCTGGCCTGACCTGGCTTAATGGCCTACTGCTTGGATACAATAGTGCATTCCTGGCTGACCTGGGGCTTGGGATAAGATCATCTTCCTGAAACACCTTAAACTCTCAGGGCTTCCCAAGTAACACTTCTGAGGAACTTTCCAAACAACTGAAAGAATCAGACTAACTTTGTAACCTGTTTCTTTTAATTGTCCTATAACTTATATTTCCAAGTTTTAGGGCCATGTTAATTAAAGCCTCTTAGTGCTTCTCCAGAGAACAGAGGAATGTAAAAGTTCTTGACATTAGCCATCTGTGAGGGCAGAGATAAGGAGGAGAACAAGCAGAGATCTTGACTAAGTGGAGAGAAAATCACTGGCTGGCGCCTGTGAGATGAGCTTTGTTCGGAAACTGGGCCAAATGGCCCCAATCCTTCTCCTGACCTTTGACCCAAAGCCTGTAGCCCCAACTCCTCAGAACAGACACGGGATGAGTTAATCACTCTCCCACCAACTGTGGCTATATCTCATATGGCAGGAAATTCCAAACTGACTTGAAGATCAGATATTTATGACAGGGCTGACCGGACCTAAGGGTGCCCAGAACCAACCAATTATTTTAAAAGTCAAATACCTCATCCAATCCTGAGTCGCCAAGATTGCAACCCCCCGGAATTCCCCACGTTTGCCTTTTAAAAACCTAAGGCCTTTGTCTCCCGGGGCCACTCCTGGCTGACCAGCAGGGGTGACCCCATTGCACAGTGGTCAGAATAAACTGCTTGCGATTTTGCATCGATGATTAGTTTCCTGGGTTCTCTTCATACCTTCTTAAAATTAGGCTCATGCTGGGCCTAACATAACCATTATTAGCGCATCTTGTGATTCAAGGTGGGCCATCCTGTGCTTCTTAGTCACTTAGTGACCCTGCCAAAGGCAACTGCATTCCTTCCGCCCTGCCTATAAAGTTGTATGAAAACTTCAAACAAGCTGAGACCTTGATCAGAGAAACTGTCTTGGTCTTCATTTCTCGTGTCTCTTGTCCCTTTCCATTCCCACTTCCCCACTCAGGATCTCCACTGACGGACCTACAGGCCGGGTCACTTGTGCAACACATAGTTCCTATTCTTTCACTTAGCCTGTTGCTTTTATTTGTGTCCTGCATCTCTTGTGAGTCACATGACATTTTTTGTAGAAGGCTGCTCCAACAATGCCAACAATCCCCATGGTACCCCTGCTTTTGTGTCCCTTTCCACACTGCTTTGCACTTGGCTCTGTGATTTACTTTAGCCTGGAAGACATCAGCAAACACCATTACCCAGGGCTCTGTGACCTGGGTTTGCCATCTTGAAATGTTGCAGCCTTGGAGGACAGCACGTGGTCCCAGCCTTCCGAGACTGTCCCAGATCCTGTTTCTACCTAGAGTTATTTGGAAAGAGTAGCCTCAATGCCTCAGTTGAGAAAAATGCCTTCTTCCAGGGTGCCCGGAGGCAAGTTTATAGTGCATTTTCTTCATTAATGATTGATGTTGGAAGGCCCAGCCCCCTGGGAGCGGTGCCACCACTGGGCCCATGGTCCTGAAAACAAGCCATGGAGTGAGGCATCAGAAACTTTCTTCCATAGTCTCTGCTTCAGTTTCTGCCTCCAGATTTCTTCTTTACATTCCTGCTGTGACTTCTCACAGCGATACAAATACCTGAGAGTAGTAAGATGAAATAAACTGTTTCCTTCCCAAGGTGCTTTTGGCCATAGTGTTTTATCACAGCAATGGAACAAAGACAGAGATGCATTTACCTTTTGAACTGCGGCCATTCCTCAGGTCCTCCTCTAGACTGCAGCGGCATTAATGGTCCAGGAAACACAGCATGTTTAATGCTACGCTGGCTCTTGCTTCTTTCTCTGGTGTGGCATTCTCAGTCTTGGTTGGAATACTCAGGTCGATTTCTGGTGAATGTAACTACTGACACAGTTCGGATGAAGTCCGTTGTCTTGTTATTTATCTGCAATGGCCAGTTCTGTTGCGTCTCTTCTACATCCTATGGTTTAATCTAGTACTTCTTGCTATCTCACCAAACACCATTCACCTTTCAAAAATCTGGGGCTGGTGTTTCTTCCTTCACAATCTCCCTTTTGTTTGTTTTGTTTTTGCAACTTACCATTAGAGTTCAATATGCATTTTTATTTTATTAATTTTATGCATTTATCTATATAACAAAATACTTTTCATCATTATTCACTCTAACCTTTTGTTACTATTATACACACTTATGAAAGTATTTATTTATAAAATATGTATGTATATGCACATTTTAATATTTTATGAAACTCCAAACTATAGTAGACCCCTTACTTCTGCTGAGGTGCATCCTAACCCCAGGAGATGCCTGACAGCTCAGACAGCTCCCCGCCCTCTGGGCGCTGCCACTTCCTATGCGCGCATGCCCAGCCCAGGCAGTGACGTTTACAGTTTCAGTCCAGTCTTGAGCACGACTCTCTGACTCCATCCCTTAGTGAGGTGTGATGGCCCCAATTCCCAAGAGAAGGAGGAGGGGAGAGATAGAAGAAAAAATTCCATAAAACCAGTAATTTCCCCCTAAAACATTATTTCTTAAGGTACTGCTGGAGTCCCAGGCTGAACTACTGATGATCCATGTAGAAGACCCACAGACGCTCCTACGAGCATTTCATGCTGCTTAGTAGAAGCTGGCGGGCTCCGAGCACCAAGCCCGCCAGGCCTGTGACACGGCAGCCCAGTGAGGTAGCGGGCGATGTTCCACTCATGGTGGGAGCACAGTTAACCGACACTGAATGCAACTTAGGGAAAAACAAACCCTTCCCGGTGGGCACAAAACCGAAGTGCTAAGCAGCCTTAAACAGGAGTGAACGCTGCACAGTAAGAACCCAGTGTCGGCGCCAGGACTCATCGACGCCTCAGACTCCTCGGATGAAAACGCCAACAGCTTTTGGAACACTAAATAAAAATCTAAAAGCACATGGTTGGAAAAATCCACTAAAGACCAAGGAGACTTTTGCTCGGTATTAGAAATGAGGAACGACCGGTCCTCCAGATGTTGAGACTAATTAAAACAATGTGGTCGGAGTGCAGAACTACAGGAAAATAAAATGGAAGCAGAATAGAGGAGAACATCAAGCAGTGCCCAAATCCATACAGGTCGCTTTTTACGTGGCCGGTTAAAAGATTGTTGTACAACAGCACTGGAAAATCTGGTTCCCAGTGGAGGGGAAATGTCAAATGTAATGGTAATAAGTCATGGCAGAACTTAAATTTTAAAATGCATATTGTCATAAGCAAAAGTAGAAATAACAGGACAATTATGAATAGGAATACTAAGTTTCTGAACACTATCCAGAAAGCAGAGTTCTCTTTCACATGACAAGAATATACCATAACCAAATACAAGCAGAACTATGAGAATCAGCCAGCGCCTTAAAATCTTTTTAACGGATTCCACTCCATGGTATGCGAAAACAAACAAAATGTAAATGACTACCTCAACACACACACACAAGCAGTTCGTCAAACCAGTCACCTCTCCAGATCTCCATTAAAGTGCTAGTTGAGCTGCTCGGACACAATCTCAGTTCCAAATGGTAAAACATTTTAAGGGTTTTGGATAATTTCACAGTGAGGACTTGAAAATTTCAGAAAATCATCTGGGGTAGTTCCACTAAATCGCTGTATTACGCTAATACTTCAATGAGCATTGTATGCTCTACAATGCCAATGAAGCGGCCCAGATCTCGGGTTGTTTGAACGAGGAAGCTGAGAAACCATGGAAGGAGGACCCGATCCGACACAGGCTCTGACTCAACCAAGTCCAGAACCCGGAGGTCAGAAACCAGTTCTTACATTTACCTGTTCCTGGACCTCAGTGAACGTCGGGGGCCTCAGTGTCCTCGTGAGTGAAAGGGAAGGAAAGCCTGCAGGCGGCCACAGGCTGCCACAGGCGGCCACAGGCGGCCACAGGCGGCCACAGGCGGCCACAGGCGGCCACAGGCGGCCACAGGCGGCCACAGGCGGCCACAG
>NW_026585643.1:7119221-7120056 GCF_907164565.1 Psammomys obesus | reverse complement strand
GCCACAGGCGGCCACAGGCGGCCACAGGCGGCCACAGGCGGCCACAGCACAGCAGCAGCCACAGGCGGCCACAGCACAGCAGCAGCCACAGGAAGGCCTAGAAGGTAAACAGAGTGAACTGCCCGCGGAGGAAGACCGTCAGTGTGGCAGCTGCCCTTGGAAACTGGACAGGAAGGCGCTGTCCTGCGCTATGGATGCTGTGCTGTGCCTCCGCTCGCTGTGCTTCCAGTGTATTCTCCAGCCTCCCCAGGTTCCCGTACGCATCTGGGACCCCACGAGCATATTGAGACATTGCAGAAAGGTCGGGGACATTCTGTCTTCTAATTAACACAGGTTTCGGTTTGTTGGTTTGTTGGTTTTTTGCTATTGTTAAAAGGAGACTCTTTCCTGGCCGATGCCCTGTTGTTTGTGTGGGAGTGTGTGGGAGTCAGGTGTGAGTGTGAGTGTGAGTTCAGGTGTGGGTGTGGGTGTCCGCGGTGTGGAAGGAGTCAGGTGTGTGCATGGGTGTGAGTTCAGGTGTGGGTGTGCATGTACACGGTGTGGGGAGTCAGGTGTGTGCATGGGTGTGAGTTCAGGTGTGGGAGTGCAAGTACACAGTGGGGGGAGTCAGGTGTGTGCATGGTTGTGAGTGGTGTGAGTTCAGGGGTGGGTGTGCGCGGTGTGTGTCTGGCTGTGCAGAGCCCCGTGTCCGCGCGTGCGCGGCCTGGCCCTGGCCGCCCCGGGCGGTGTCTTTGTCCTCCCCGAGCGGCTGCTCCGCGGGGCTGCGCTGGCGGCGTCGCGCGCTCCGTCCCCTGCGGCCGGGCTGGTCCCTGCGGCCGGGCTGGTCCCTGCGGCC
>NW_026585643.1:7061948-7094221 GCF_907164565.1 Psammomys obesus | reverse complement strand
GGGCTGGTCCCTGCGGCCGGGCTGGTCCCTGCGGCCGGGCTGGTCCCGCCGCCCCCCGAGCGCTGGCGCCCGCCGCCCCCTGAGCGCTGGTCCCCGCCGCCCCCCGAGCGCTGGCGCCCGCCGGCCTCCGAGCGCGCAGCCTCCTGGCGCGTCCCCGGCCGCGGCCGCCTTCTGACTAGTTTCCTGGAAACTCATAAACGTCCTTAAATGCGCGCAGGCGAGCACAGTGCGTCCTTCCCTGGCTCAGAGACAAGGCCAGGAGCAAATGCTGTCAAAGCAGAAAGATGATGCCTGTGCCCATAATGCCCTGTAGGACAAGTCGGAAACCACCCCAAACCGCCCCGCAGCCCCGAGGGCATCTCAGAGCGCTCCCCGAGCTCCTCTCGACCTGGCAGGTGCGCGGTTTGCACCCACCCGCGGCCGGGCCGGGCCGTCGCCACGGGGAACTCGCAGCCTGCGGCCTGGAATCTTGGCCGCGGAGCGCGGGCGCTCGCCCCGCCACTCTGGCACAAGGAACTAGAGGTGAGGGAGGGACGGCGCACACAGTCAGACTCCAAGCTGAGCAAAAGGAGCGCTGGCAGCGCGGCGCGGACCTATGGGTCCCTCCCCTGCCCGGGCCCCCGCGCAGGGCCGCAGCAGGAGCCGCCACATCTGCAGGAGCTGTGCTCGCTCCTCCTCCCGCCACAGGGACACAGTGCCAGGACAGCACAGTTACAGCAGGATGTGAAGGACAGGGGAGACCGGCTCTGGTTTGGGACGGAAGATCCAGACACCCCCACACACATGGTTAGCACCCACAGGCATGGATTGGCTCTAGAGTTTCTTCTTGTCCATGTAGGAGAAGAGCCAGTGACCAAAGAAACCGCGGCTGACTGCAGGAGCCAGCCACAGCCCAGTGTCCTAGCTGTGTGCACTCGGACACAGCTGGCCTAGCGGGCTGAGAAGGCTGTGGTGGAACCAGCAGGCTCTTCGCTTAGTTCCCCAGCCCCGATCAGAAGCGAGGCCTTCTGAAGGATGGTACGTAAAGACCAAGCAGGACCACAACTCTCACATCAGGCCCTGTCTCTCCTCAGAGCTTCCCAAGCTTGGCCAACCCTGAAGGAGGCTTCCTGAACTTCAGGGTTCTCTCTTTAGAGAGATTGTGTGAGAAGATGGGGAAACAACGGAGCCTGGGCCTAGTCTGCGCTCTGCTTGGTGTCCGTGGGAAGGAGACATGCTCTTGGCTGCTTCTGTAAAGAGGAAAGGACACACACTTTTAAAATGGGGTTTCTGGGCATCTCGGCAACATGAATGCATGGAGGGAAAAAGAGGATTTGAAAGTGGAGCTAAATAAACATCTTGTTCTAAAGTACTGTCTGTGGCATTTTGTTAGAGCAACAGAAAATGGACGAACGCTTGTTCTCCTCCTCCATTTCTTTTTCCAACATGCCTTTTAAAGTCAGCCAGGAATGCGCCCACAGTGCCTCCTTCATGTGGGCCATGCCACATTCTTTCTATAAACTATGCAGAGACAGGAATGCAAGGAAATTACCCTCCCTTCTCCATCATATACCATGATAACTGTAAAGGAATGGCATATATTTGTCACCATGGTCTCCTTCTGTGAAGTAGAATATGGTTAACCCCAGAGAATGTTTGTTAACTGACATTTTCCCCATGCTTGATTAGAATTTCCTCCTATTTAGTTGGTGCCACAACTTCCCTTTACTGTTCTCATCCTTGATAATCACTGGGACACATTTCAGGCTCTAACCTCTAGTGGAGTTTTCCTGCACTTCTGAACTCTAGTTTACAAAACAAAGCCAGTTCAAATGGGAGAAAACACAATCCCCGAGAACCTAGTTTGCCAGCATTTGCTCCAATTCAGCAAATGGAGCTAACATTCAAATGAAAGGTTCATCGCACCATGGTCCAGCCATTTAAAACATTTCACCAGGAAATGTCACCAGAAGTCAATGAAGAGTGAGCCAGCAGAAGGGCCCAGGTGCAAAGGTCAAGGCTCAAATTAAGAGAGTGTTGTTAGATTAGAAGGATTGTCGGTTGAGATACCAGAAGGCACATGTTTCGGGGCTACTTGGGAAGAGACAGACTTGGAAAAGACGCAGATATGAAGTCTCCTTACCTGTCCTCAGTCAGTTTCATTAAGGTTGTCCCTCGAGTAGAGAAGACGATGAAGGGCATCCTGAGCTGTGGACTGCAAAGGAAAGGGACTCTGTCAGGTCAGCCAGAACACCTGGGGTTTGTCAGCCCCTTCCCTGCTTCCTTCCTGTTTTTATCTTTGTATCACAGCTCCAGAGCTGAGGAACTAAATGGGAGCTCCCAGAGGGTGTGGCAAGGGTTTAGCCAATGGCCAACTTGAAGGTCTGACTCAAAGATACCTGCAGTGTCTCCCTTCCAATAGGACCCTGTCACACAGCAGATATATCACAGTAAGAAAGATGAACTCCATCCCAACCCAGGACTGGAAGGGGACTGGTAAGGGACTGGTAGGGGAAGGTGTCTATGAAATAGGGAATCCTGGCAGAAAATTCCAACAGCATCTGCAAAGAAAAAAAGTATCTCAGAAAGTATCGCTGTTCACTTAATCCCTTCCCAGCTGCCTCTGAGGGATGCTGGGCCACAGGGGGTCTCTCCTGCTCAGAGAAGACATGACTCATTCTTCATGACTAAATCACCATCAACATTACACACAGTACTCAAATTTTTTCCATGTAAAATTCACTCTCTGGGTTACACAGCACTTTTATCTGGCAAGAAACACAGAAAATCTGCACAGGGATTGGCAACTGGCTGTGTCCGGTGGGGCCCTTATAGGAAGGCCAACTGGTCAACCAACGTAACACCAACCTCTGTCTTTACAAGGCACTGACCTCCCAGAGCTGATCTGCCTCTGATCCTTGCACACACAGGTCTCTTTCCATGGCTTAGCTTCAGAGCTGTTCCTCAGTCACCTGACCCTCACAGCTGTCTCCTAGCATCACTCCTGACTCTGCTGCATTCTCATGCTGCTCCCCAAATTATATCTCATGAAACAGAAATCAGGTATGTTGTCACTTAACTGCCTTAAGAGTTCTAATGGCTCTGGCTACCTTTAGGATGAACCTTCCATTATTACTAGGTGCCTGACATATTTTTGATCAGGGTTTTGCTGTCATTCTTTTAGCAGAGTTGAGACACAAAGGAGATTAGACAGGGGTGAGGGAGTCGGCAAGAAAGTAGAAGCTAGAATAGGAACAAAGACATCCATGAGACTAGAGACAATGGCAAGGGATGGCCAAAGAGGGAGAATGGCTTAAAGGGGGACAGATGGCCCTCATGAATGGAGGAAGGACATGCACACAACTCTTAGGAGCAGGACTGTGTGCTGAGGGAACATTTGTCTACTTTCCTCTAGGCTCTTAATGACTAAAAAATGGGACTACTTTCCAAGAATGATGGCTGTGAGGTGTGGGTTGGGAGTTCAAGGAAAGGGTGAAGATTGAGAATCATCTTGGGAAGCTGGTGGGAGTGGTCAGAATAAAGGGAACTAAAAGGATTTCAACTCAGAAGGATCCCTGTGCAGTCAGCAGTGACATTTGTGCTGGTATCAGCCACCATTATTACATGGGCTGCCTCTGCCCCAGAGTACGGCATTTAAAAAATAAATCCCGTCATCCACTCAGCTTTTTGAGAAACTTCCACACTGATTTCCACAGTATCTGCATCAGTTTTCACTCCAATAACAGTACAGGCGGACTCTCCCTTCCACACATCCTCACCAGCATTTGTTTGCTTGGTAATAGCCACTCCAACTAGGATGAGATAGAGTCTCAAAGTCGTTTTAACTTGTGTTTCCCTGACGGTTAAAGATGTTAAGCACAGCTTAAAACGTCTATCTTTTCTGTTGAGAATCCTCTGTTCAATTCCATAGCTCATTTTTTAAGTAGTTTTCTTGATGGCTAATTTTTGAGTTATTTATGCGCTTTAGATGTTAATCCTCCTTCAGACCTGTAACTGACAAAGGCTTTATCTGATTCTATTGGTTGCTTCTCCAGTTGATTGACAGTTTTCTTTGCTGTTGGAAAACTTTAATTTCATAAGGCCTCATTTTTTAAGTACTCATTTCATCATCTGACCAACTAGAGTCCTGTGCAGAGTCCTTGCCTCTGCCTCCGTTTGTAGTGGCTCCAGAATTTCAAGTTTTAAGTTCAGGTCCTTGATCCATTTGGAGTTTATTTTTTGTTCAGAGTGAGAGATATGGATCTAGTTTCATTCTTCAACATGTAGATATACAGTTTTCCCAGCACCATTTGCTGACAGCACTAGTCAAGACTGTTACTAGTGCCTGACACTGCTAATGGCCTTTGGGCTGTGGCAGAAACAAACTCAGTGACAGTTTTGCACACACACACACTGAGGGTCTATTTGGGTCTAGATAGGAGGTATCTCTCCGAAAGGTTTATGTTTTGGAGGCTGATACAAGCAATGTTTAGAGGTAGGGATTTGGGCAAAGCCATTGAATCATGAGGGCTAGTCTTTGCTGGTGGCTCAGTCCTCTGAAAAGTCTGCTGAAGGTAATGGAACTGTGGAAGGTGGAACCTAGGTAGAGGAAGTGGGTTACTGCAAGTGTTCCCTTGAAGTCCTGCCAGGTCTCCAGTCCCTGCCTGATGCTGTCTCTGCTTCCTGCCCCCCATGAGGCAAGCAGTGCTGCTACACCACATGGACTAGGATACTCTACCTCACCACAAACAGCGGAGTTAGCATGACATGAAACCTCTGCAACAAGACGAAATAAACTTTCCTCCTCCTAGGTTGTTTTCCAAGCGGTCACAGGAAAAAGGATGACTGACTCATGTCCACGGCTAAGGAATCCAGAGGGAGAGGGTCAGAGTGTTATACCCAGTTCGCGAGCCCCCAAAAGATCTACAGGAAACGACTCCGTTGCAAAACACATGAGGGTTTTTTATTGCAAATTACAAGCTGCAGCTTGGGCCTACACAGCACCCACTGCCGAAGCGGTAGGAGCTGAGCGTGCGTGCCCAGGTTAGTTGGGTGATTTATAGATTCTGGTCCCTCCCAGCATGCCCAAGGCAGGGGCGATTCCTGCCTGGCAAGCATCTATTGGTCAAGATGCTACATTTTGAATCGATTGGCTATAGGAAGGTCCCCAGACCATTGACCATGACCAGGTGTCCCTCCCTAGGGGGAGGGTCCAGTTTCCTAGCAACTGTATCTCTAGTGGGTGGGGAAAAATGCAGTGAGGTAGCTCTCCCCCTCAGGGCATTACTAACTTTTTACTGCACCTACTCTAGGTCTTAACGACTTTATCCTTTGGTCTCTCAAGAGGAAAGTACCTTGAGGTCTAGCGCAAGGCACTGGAGATGTCCCTAGTTTTTTCTTTCTTCACTTGTGAAGCAGGGGCCTGGGCTAAATGTTCTCTCAGTAGCTCCACCCTGTCTCTGACTGTAAGACAGTGAAGAGTGTGGAACTGCTGATGGACAGAGAGGCAGTGCTGAGACCCACTTCCAGGCAGATGCTGGGGGATGGGACGCACACGTAATCTTTGTATGAGCCTCTTCTGGAAGCTCAGGTTCAGCCAAGGTTAAGCCAATCGCTAGGGTTGCACTAGGGTTGCACAGGGAGCCTAGATGCAAACTCATGTCATCCATCTGGATCCTTTTCCACTGGCTCCTCTTCTCAGAGGGAGAAAGGAGAACAGCAAGCAGAGACAGAGCAGAAGCTGCCAAGAACTTGGAGGTACATGTGCTGTACATCACTCGAAAGGGTCTGTGGGTGACAGTGCAGGGGAGGACATTTGGCTCCATAACAAAAAAGACTCTAAACTGAAATTATCTAAAAGGGGGAAGTTTCTCACTGAAGCTTTTCAACTTGAGGCTCCTGAATGGCTCTCAGACTAGAATGGGAAGTCTCTCCTTTTAATTCGAAGTTCAATGATTTGTCCAGGTATTTTTAACATCCCAATACACTGTTGTGGATGGTCTGGTTTATGATATGTAAACATTTTTGTTAAAATTCCAAGTTGGGGATTTTAGTTTGTCCACACCTGTTAAGTGTCTCGTGCGGACCGTGGTCTTTGCCAGGTGGAATTAGTTGAACTCTGAGGACTTTGAGGGTCTAAACATGACAGCCCAGAGGAAGAAGGTGCAGCTGCAGGTTCGTCCTGCTGCTGCTGGTTTGACCGCTGCTGTATTTGCTGTTGGCTGGTTTGCTGGTTACCCACCCCCCTTGGGAGCTGTGACTCCAGCGGCCGGCTTTGATATTTAAACCTCGGAGGAGAGATGGCTTTTAGCAGGCCTTTACTAACAGCAGAGAACTTGCAAGTCCATCTCCTTTTGATTGTGACAGCAGGTGGGGTAGCTTGTGAGGGTCACAGCTCTTCCTCAGGCTCCTTGTGCAAATTAACCATTGTTCTGAGATGTTTTACTGGCTAAAAGTAACTCCTGACAATAAAAGAGGTCAGAGGGCTGGAGGCAGGGGAGGAGGCAGAGACTTGAGACTTGCTTGCTGACGCTGCTTGCTGTGGCAGCCTGCCTTTTGCTGTGGCTGTCGAGTCTGGACCTTTAAAAAGTTTCCTGTGTGCTGTGTGTTTATTTTATTAATTTTAATCCTCACTCCCGACTCAAGAACTGTTCGACTCTGCTGGCTGGCTCCGGCACCACCCCAAGAATCCTAGGCCCCTACCCAGAGAGAAGTAGCAGAAAGAACTCTGCTCCCTGTGCCCACTAACCTTCTTTGCCTCCTACCCAGGGTTGAGGGGTTAAGGTAGAAGCGTTTAATAACCCTAAATAAAGTAGGTTTGTTAAAAAAAAAAAAAAATCCAGGGCAACAGCACAGTTTCTCTGCTTGTCTGTACTAGTTCTCTGAGAGGAAAACTCTCAGCACCTGCTTTGCTAAGTGGGTTTCGGTGATTCCTGCTGCAGGTTCAAGGACACCTGCCGCCCTTCCTTTCCCGTCAGGGAGGTAAGAGTGCTGCTCCATGACAAACATGGGAGGAGACCGGGTGGCATTGCCCTGGGCTCAGAGGCTCGTCTGCGTTATAGAAATGGACTGAAGAGTTCTGTGCTCTCATGTTGGTCTCTATGGAGACCATCTACCACCGGGGTGAGGGGGGGCTGTACAGAGCTCACAATGCTCACACCCGCTGCACCAAGGTCCTTGGCACTGTGCTGCAGGTGCATCCGTGAAAGCTGTGTGATCCCACAGAGGGTGATGTCACCTCCTTTACTAGTGGTGTCCTTTAGTAGCACCTCCACAGTTCATAGTGACCATGATCCTACGTGCCTGTGTAAGTGTGATCAAGCCCACAGGAAAGATGGGGGGGAGGAGTTGAGGTCATGTGACCAGCCATGACTTGCTCAGGGCTACGGTGTGTTCGATTTAAAACCAGAAGGGTTGTGAGCAAACTGGCCTGAACACCACAGTCGCCTTACCCACAGGCCCAGTCAGCGTGCACTCCCACAGTGTCTGGGAGTTATCAGGATAGTAGGTGGGCTGGAGTCACTGTCAGACACGCAAGAAGAGACTGTGGAGTGCACTCACCTGATGAACCTGTGAGCCAGCTGCTCCACAAAGTAGTAGATTTCATTCCACTGATGCAGCACACTTCCGGACCTATGGGACAAAGAGGCCTTCTGTCAGCATCTTTTCAGTCTACTTTCGTATGCAGAACCAACCTATTAACCAGTTTTCATTCATTACCTAAAACTTGTGTAAATTTGGAAATGATCCATAAGGCTGTTTTAAGATTTTTGAAGAATTCCTCCAACTCAATCTCCCATTGCTTCCCACACAGCCCCCTGCTCCAAACTCTTAAAGTAAAGCAAGCAAACGTAAAACCCAGGGCTCAAACAGATCCACAGGCTGGTTTCAGAACTTAATGACATGATTATTTCTGTGCTCCTCTAAGAAGAGGCTCTATTCCAATTCCATTCAGTAAAATCGGCAAAATGAACTGTGGTGGTTTGAATGAAAATGGTCCCATAGGCTCCTAGGGAGTGGCACTATTAGGAGGTGAGGCCTTGCTGGAGTAGCCAAGGCGCCTCTCATGCTGCCTAACAGGGAGGACCACTAAACCATGAGCCCCAGGAAATCTTTCCAGTGTGTCACAACTAACACCAAACCACTGTGAGAAACCTGGCCACAGTGAGAGGCGATTCAGTCGGGGGAGAGAGGAGGAGCTCTTTACTGCACTGTGTAAGAATGGGGTCACGTGCCTAACACAACCCTGGCTAAACTAAAACTCCATTTAGGAAGCTGGTCTGCCTGTGAGATCCCCTACCTCACCAACCAGCCAGCGAATCACAGCTTAGCATTCTGTCCCTCCCCTTCCTTTCTGCTGGAAAACACCCACCCTGGGTAGACCTCTGCCTCTCCAGGAGTTGAAGATGCAGATCCTTTGTGTGACAGACTGTCTTGCTGTGCTTCAGCCCTTTGCCTTTTGGCTGATTCTTCAGTTACAAACTTCCTAGAGGCCACTCCCAGTGTAACTGACCCCTGGTAGCTCAGACCTGAGGTCAATTGACATTCTGAGCTCAGAATCAGATTCTCAGAAGCTAGGTGTGGGCTGGGAAAATGGCAGCATGTATTCAAGTTCAGCTTTTCTTCACCCAACAGTGTTTTTAATCTCATATGATATACCTCCTGTTACATTTGTCTGTTTTAGATACTGAAGCATCTAGCAAGGACCAGGCATGGACTAGACCTGGGCCCTACACAAATGTAGCCGATAGGCAGTTTGGTCATCAGGTGGGTGCTCTAGTAAGGGGAGGGGGGCTGGCTCTAACAAGGACTCTATTGCATGCTTTTTGATCAATTCCCCCTGCCGGGAGCCAAGGCTATTTACTGAAGACAAAGTCAATTAGTGAGTCAAAGCTATTTAGTGGAGACAAAGCTATTTACTGAAGCCAAAGCCAAGTAGTGAGCAAAGGTCATTTAGTGGAGACCTAAAGCTATTTAGTGAAAGAGTTACCTAGGACCCTAAACCATGGGTGATAGATTTGTGAGAACATCCGTCTGTTAGTTTTAGAGCATCCGTGAGAGATCTTAAGAAAATATCCTTATGGTATCTTGCAGGTACAATATTTAACCCACTCTTCCTATCTCCTGCAGCATTAAATTAACCTTCCCCCTTTCCTGCCTTCTCCCTATATAAGTTGGGTAAAAATTTCTAATAAACGAGGCTTTGATCAGACAAACAGACTTGGCCTTCATTTCTCCTCCCCCTCATTCCTTCCATCCTCCTACTTTAGGAACCTGTTGAAGTCCCTCGGGTCGGGACATTTCTGGCGCCCAACGTGACCTAAGGGTACGGAGGACCGGACGGACCGTCGTTCTTCAGTGGCCACTAAAATACATAGGATTCAGCGTTTCCACCAGGAAACTAAAAAACTGCATAAGAGATCTCCACAGAGACACCCGTCTGTGGGTTTGATCTGAGAGGTAAGTCAGAATGACGAATTTTGCGCCAAGATTTGAGTAAGCATGACTTACTTTACAGGGACTGAAGGAGTCCCTCAAGACACGAGGAGTAGGGTTAAGAAAAAGGATTTAGTCAGCTTCTTTGTTTTTGTGACTAATGTTTGCCCCTGGTTTCCGCAGGAAGGCACTACTGATATAAGAGGCCGGCAGAGAGTTGGGAATTGTCTCAAGGAATTTTATGAGTCTTGTGGTCCACAGAAGGTGCCTGTCCAGGCATTTTCCTACTGGAATTCGATTAAGGATATTCTTCAGGTCAGACATTCCCAACCTGACTTGGCTGAGGTAGTTTCTCAAACTGAAAAGTTCCTCAAAAACGATTCCAGAGGCAGTCAGTCCCAGATCCCTTCAATTCGGCAGGGACGAGCCTGCGCTTCCCCCATTCTCCGAGCTCTCTGTAGACTCGTCTCCACACCTTTGCCGAAGCAGAGACTCCAGTTCTAGTCCAGCCTGCAGCCGTTCTCCCTGCCCCTCCCTTACCGCCCTCCACCCGCAGACACAGGACGGTCCTAAAGACCAGCCTTTCACTGAAAAGGCCACTTCCCTTGAGGAGAAAGCCAGGTACCATCACCTAGGCTGGCAACCTCTCCCGTCCTTCCCGGCTTCAGCAGCTGCCCCTTGTTTATTTTTTTTTTATTTTTTAATTTTTTATTAATTACACTTTATTCATTTTGTATCCTCCCATAAGCCCCTCCCTCCTCCCCTCCCGACCCCACCCTTCCTCCCCTTTCTGCATGCATGCCCCTCCCCAAGTCCACTGATAGGGGAGGTTCTCCTCTCCTTCTTTCTGATCTTAGTCTATCAGTTCTCATCAAAAGTGGCTGCATTGTCATCTTCTGTGGCCTGGTAAGGCTGCTCCCCCCTCAGGGGGAGGTGATTGAAGAAGTGGGAAATAGTAAGAGCTGGAGGGGACGGGAACTCCACAAGGAGAGCAACAGAACCAGATAATTTGAACACAGGGAACTTCCCAGAGACCCATGCTCCAACCAAGGACTATTCGTGGAGATGACCTGGAACCCCTGCACAGGTGTAGCCCATGGCAGTTCAGTGTCCAAGTGGGTTCCATAGTAATGGGAAGAGGGACTGCCCTTGTTTATTATTAAAGCTCCTCCTTTCTGTGCACCAGCCTTACATTTTGATTCTGCTGTAGAGGATGCTGCTCAGCACGCTAAAACTAAACTTTGTGGGGAGGTCAAATCCCTCAGGGAACTGCTCCATAAGAAAAGAGAGCATTTAACTCTTCTTAAAGAACTGCAGGAATTGGATCTTGAATTGACCAAACCCCCTCCTGTGGCTGCCTCCCTCCCGCCCAAAAACAAAGAAAAAAGGCCCCCAGGCGGGCCAGGGCAGAAGGCAGGGAGCCGAGCCACAGCGGTGAGCAGGAGGAACAGGGGCACTAGTTGTCTCCTTCCCACTCCCCTATTGCGGGCTAGGCTTGGATGGCTTGTGGAGAAATGGGTGGGTGAGAAGGCTCGCTCGCTCGCTCGCTCGCTCGCTCGCACCCTCAGAATTGGCCTAAGACCTGTCCCTGCCAGCTGCAGAGCTGAGCGCGGCAGCTGAGCCGGGTGGAAGTTAACCCTGCCCCCTCCCACGGGCTTCAGCCACTGTCAGCTTCAGTCAGCTCTCAGACTGGAGCCAGAGGCCTGGAGCCACTTCTAGTTTTAAAGATGAAATTGTGTTCACTGATAAATTCTGAGATTTAAATCTAGTTCTGACTTTTGAAATCATGGTTATGCTCTCTCTATATATATATTTAAATGTTTAAAAAGCAGGTACCACGTTGTTTTTGTCTTTGTCTCTGGGTTTTATTTTTGTGCGCCGGCTGTCTGTTTTGGTTTCTGGTTTTGATTTGCTCGCGAGGTCTGGGAACCTTGGAGAGTTTCCAATCTGGTCAAGGAAATTTGGGGGATGCCCCAGTTCCCAGAGAGAGGGCCCTTAAAGGCTCCCCTAATTTGGGACCAGGAGGGTCGCTGGGACACTATTCTGTGTAAAGAGAAGGGCTAGAGAGATGGCTCAGAGGTTAAGAGCACTGGCTCTTCTTCCAAAGGTTCTGAGTTCAATCCCCACCAACCACATGGTGGCTCAAAACCATCTGTAGTGAGATCTGGTGTTGCTGCCTATGCTTATAAAAGAAAAACAACCTATTTTCAAGTGTCTAGCACATCTGCACAAATGGAGTTATCTGCAGTACTGGCTGTGTTTCAAAGTTTTAATAAGCAGTCTTTGAACATGTTTACAGATAATGCATATATAGCTCAGTCTTTGCCTAGGTTAGAGACTGCAGGTCAAATCCAGAGATTTTCTCCTGCTGGAATTTTATTTTTACAAACTCAAAACTTGATACAAAAAAGAAACTTTCTCTTTTTTATAGGACATTTGAGGGTTCATTCTAATTTGCCAGGACCCCTGTCTAAAGAAAATGCATTGACAGATAAAGCCACCGAAGTTTATTGTTCACAGTTAAAAAGAGCCCAGGATGCCCATAGCATGCATCATCTTAATAGTCAAACCTTGAGACTTAAATATGGGTTGACTAAGAAACAGGCACATACTATAGTTGAAGCTTGCAGTACTTGTCCTCAATTTCAGCCTGTTTCTCATTAGGGAGTCAGTCCTAAAGGATTGGTTCCAAATCAGATTTGGCAAATGGATATTACTCATATTCCTAAATTTAAAAAAATTCAAATATGTATATGTTTGTATTGATGCCTATTCTTGATTTATTTTTGCCACTCCTCAACCAGGAGAAACTGCAAAAAAATGTTATTGCTCAGTGTCTACAGTTTTTAATGTTCTAGAGTTCCTAAGCAGTTTAAAACTGACAATGGAGCAGGATATAGTAACAAGTCTTTTAAAAGATTTGTCAACAGTTTCAAGTTTCTCATATAACTGAAACACCTTGCAATCCTCAAGGACAAGGCCTGCTAGAGCGTGCCTACCGAACAATTAAGATTTATTTGCAAAAAAACAAAGCAGGGGGAGCCACTCTCCTGGACACCTCAATTTTCTACAAAATTTGGATAAGCATGGCAAATCTGCAACAGATAGATTTTAGCATATAAAAGCCAAAAAACTTTTGCTAAAGTAAAATGGAGAAATCCTTTAACAAATCAATGGCATCGACCCGATCCTGTATTCATATGGGGACAAGGAACTGTCCTTGTCTGTGTGTTTTTTTTTTGTTGTTGTTTTGTTTTGTTTTTTGTTTTTTGTTTTTTGTTTTTTCAGGAAAAGGATGCAGCTTGATGGCTGCTGGAACACCTGGTGCAGCAAGTGGATGAGGAGTTTTCTCCTGACAAGGATAATGATGTCAAAGAAGACCCCCCAGTCAAGATGACTACTATGTGCTGCCCTTAAGGAAGAGTGCTGCTTTACACAGATTATACTGGGATTGTAAGGGACAGCATGGCTAAGGTTAGAGAGGGCTTAGAAGAGATAAAGAGACAGAGAGAACAAGAGGAGAGTTGGTTTCATAATTGGTTTTCAACCTCTCCCTGGCTCACCACCCTCCTTCCTTCAATTGTGGGGCCCATGGTGGGTTTCCTTCTCCTCATATTTTTCAGCCCTTGGGCCATTAAAAGACTTACTGGCTTTGTAAAACAGCAAATTGGCTCCCGGCATCCCCCTGGCAGGACCGCCTTGCCATCAGGGAAGAGGAAGGGCTTAGTACTGATGTCACTTGATATGATGGAGTGGGTTGAGGAGTAGGAGAAAAGGGATAGGAGAAAATGGGAGGGAGAGTGAGACCAGAAGGAGAGAAGGGAGGGGGCTACAACTGGGATGTAAAGTAAATAAATAAATAAATTTAAAAGTGTGAGTACCTTTAACCCAGCCGTGTTGGACTAATCTAGTCATTGCTACCCAAGCTTCAAGGTAGAAACAAAAACTACCTTCTAAACCGAGATCTAAGCAACAGCAAAAGATGTTCAGTCCATTGGACTTGGTGGGTCTCAGTGGCCATGGGGCTAGTGAAGAAGCCTCTTCTTGAGATTTTGTGTCTCTAATCTGCAAGCACAAATTTCATCATAATTTGGAATTAAAATAGCCTTCCAGGAATCCTGCCTAAGGATGGAATCACAGAATTCCCTGTTTGAAGAGTCAGTCAATACCCTGGGATCCAGTCAGAGCCAAGGTCACTGTCCTCTCCCAGAATCTACTGAGGTGGGTTTGCCAAAGTGCTCACCGCGCACGGGGAGGGGTTATTCATCTCCACTGTGAGTCCCTGCCAGTGATCGCTGCTGACGGCAGTTCCTTACTTAGTTTTCTTTTTCTCGTCTCCAGCATTTGAAGTATGATTTTAAAAAAAGCCAAGAAACATTTGGCAGCACACTCTCTGAGAGAGTCTGTGTGGAACAACCTGGCATTGCCCTCAGGTGACAGTCCAGTCACTCCAAGGTCCTAAAACACAAAGAGCAGGGCCCAAAACAGAATCCCAGACCTTATCCATTTGTTTTTTGAACAAAACTGCATTTGTTTCTGTTTCTAAGAGTGTCTAACCCCCGCTGTGGTTAAAGGCCTTGGAAAACCCATTTGCTACACAAGCAGCCAGAGTGTAATGAACAGGAGAAGCAGGCGTGTGGCCGGACTCCCTACCGGCAACCTCTTCCCCTGGAAGGGCAAAGTAGCCAACACCGAGATTACAAAATGGTAAGTCCCCACTCATCCTTGGCTGCACCTGGCTTAAGTCACTAATGCCAGTGACCATCTTGGGTCTCCTGGGTGGGTACAGATATGTTCAATAGCTTCAGAGACATTGGGTGGACCCAAAAGCTCTCTTGCCACTACGTACTCTCCCCCAGCTTCTTCCCCTATCCTCTTTTCTCTCCCTCTCTCCTCTTTCTACATCCCAAGAAGTTGGAGCATCATTTTGGCCCAGGCCTTTATCAACTGTTGTGGCCACAGCCAAGCTTCCCTCCTGGACCTTGACTCCTACTTCTGCTTCAACTTCAGATGGCAGTTCACATCCAAACCACATCACTGAGCACCTTTCTTTGTCCTTTGTCTGGAGACACCCATCCTGCTCCTTGTGGCACTGTGAAGCCATGATTTTCAGCCTCTACTGTCATATGACTTCCCCTTAGTCAAGCCAACTGATGGCTTTAGAAACAATGGCGCTCACACTGCAGAATGCAGTTAGAAAGTTGGGAATACTTTAGTTAGAAAGTTGCCAATACTTCTTTTTTTTTTTTTTTTTTTTCAAAGAAGTGAAACATAATAAGATTGAAAAACCAGAATGTGTTGCTGAAAGTAACAGAAATTATGTTTTAGAGAACCTTTCCGTTGGCTGTGCAGAGCGGTTCCCTGTGATCCACTGTTCTGCCTGTAGCCAGCACCCCAGCAGCCAAGGGTCTCAGAAGCCCAAGCACAAAGCTAGTCAGCATTCTTTCCCTTCCCACTTTGCTGCGATCAGTGATGCACAGCAGTGTCTGGGGAGTTCCTTTCCAGGACAGAGGACTCTGTAGGACTACCCTGTGGCCTGTTTGCCATGCCTGCCTGGCAGCCATCCCCCAGCTCTGGACTCAGAAGTCGCATCGATTTGCCTGTGGTAGTGGGTAAGCTGGAGGTATGCGCACAAAGTGGAAATTCTAGCACACTTTTCATTAGGCACAGAAATACCGCAGAGAGACGAGGATAGGAAGTCAGAGCCCGGGAATTAAATGAGAAAGGGAGGGATAGCTTCTTTCTTCATAGTGAGAGACTGAGAACGCAGTTCACAGACCACAGCCCCTCTGTGCACATTCCTTAAGAACTCAAAGTCACATTTTTTTTCATATTGTGAATATTTATTTTTTCTTCTTTAAAATGTACAAAAAAATAAAATACCATAATTTTGGTTTATAGATTCCCCTCTCCCATTTACAAAACTATTCAGTTACATTTACTCTTTCTTATGTGGAAGCAGATTGTACTCCAGTCAGTCTCCCTTGTTTGTCTTTCAGAAAGGGCCATTAGAATTTGGCACAAGCCTTCTTTTCCTGTTGCACGGAAAATAAATGTTTTAACTCATTTCATGCTACCCCGGTTTCTGCATTGGGACATGCCTTTTAGGAACTGATTTCAAGATGGCAGCCCATTGTGTATTTTTGTTGTTGTTGTTGTTGGTTCCAATTTCAAAACACCGAGGGAATTTCAGCGATAAGGGGATGTAGAATGAAAACACCTGCTTCATGTGTTCCCCAACCTTTTATGGATTACAAAAAAAAATCCCTTATTTGGGTGAGCTTAATTCGGGGACAATTCGGGGACAAGGAGAGACAAGCTTTTCTATCTTGCTGGAGTGTTTTTGTTCAGGAAATGATTCTCAGCAAAGCTCTGCTAACGCAGCAAGGGACAGATGCATGGAAGTCCACCAACAGACACTCCTGGACCTGCCACTGTACCCAAAGCCACCTCCAGCTGGTCCTCTGCCTTGGAGGAGACGAGCAGTTTTCCAGAAACCGGAGAGAAGAGCTGGTAGCCTGTCAGGTCGCTACAGATCTGTCTGTCTGGAATCCCAAGCCACCCTAAGGTCTGCCATTCATGGTTGGAACTAACCCAAGTGCTGATGCATGGGAAGCACATAGAGCATGTATTTCCAACGCTGAGTTTGTCTGCCTTAGATCAGAGCCCCGCCAGTACCCTAGAGGGTCCCCAAGCTGCTGGTTCAGCGAGTGGTGTCTGGGGTGGAGCAGAGGACTGAAGCAGAGCCAAGCCAAGGATGCAAACCTTTGGCAACACAGAGGGATGGATTCAGAGCCCAGTGGGGTCTCAGAAAGGTGCCCCTGCGATTCTTTGGGATCCTCTTGGTCACAGCACCTACTCTCCAGCCCATTCAATCCTCTGTAGCTTTGGGAAGCTGGGCTAGAGTCAGCCTCGGCTGCTCTGACCCTCAGGGGAAAGTGGGGCAAGAAGGCAGGAGCCGGAGAACAGAACCTCCAGGTAAGACAACAAAGTGCTTCACAGAAAAATTTGGACCTTTCCATGGAAGCTGCCCCATTATCCAGGCTTTGGGGTGGGATGTGCCTGACTATCTGAACTAGTGCTCAGCCCATGAGGTCACAAATCTCCAAGCTACCAACCTGTCCTCTCAAAGAGATCTGAGGCCCACCATGGGGCATGCTGTTCAGGGAAGCCATTTTCTCTTGCCCTCCTAAGGGCCAGGAGAGGAGGAAACAGCCTTAGCGCTCCAGTGTGCCTCTCAAAGCCAGTCTCAGAAGCACCAGAACGCCCATGCTTTCCACAGCCAGGTGGACAGCCTCACTCTTCCCATCTTCAGAAGCCAGAGGAAGCAATGTCTGCTGGTCACAGCCCAGCCGAGCTGCTGGCTTGCTTCGCAAAGCTGCAGCTGGGTTTGCAAAAGGGCCACTTGAGATGAAGGACATGGTTGTAAACTATGAGCCACCGCAGGGTCCAGCATCCCCAGGTACGCCAAGCAGTTCTGCAGCAGGCCCCAGGGATGGGGCCCCAGGGCAAACCCTTGCGGACACTTTGCATAAGCCCCAAAGTGTCCCACAGCAATGCTAAAGAAGGTACTGACAGTACAGCCTTTCCTAAACAGCTCAAAGGACACCCTGAGACAACAGATCACCAGGAGACAAAATGTGATGGCCTCAAGGAAGAGTCATGTCTGAGGGGAGAGGGCTCCATTTGGGGAAACAAGCCCTCAGCATGGCTCAGTGGAGAGTCCATCTTGGCATTCACCCATCACATGACACCTTAAAGGCCTCTTTCCTAGGCTCCTCTCAGACAGAGCAGAATGCTCTGAGTCTCCAGGTATGTCCCCTCCAGGGCAAAGGCAGTAAACAAGCCCACACACCACAGGTAAAATATATTACTGCAATATTAGGTACAAATTATGTACATGGCTGTAATGAGCCTGGAAGACAGCAGAGCTGTCAGGAGCAAAATTAAGAGATACTTTCGGTGATAGTGACTGGGTAATGCCCTTACAGCACTGAGAGCTTGTAAAACAGCAGAGCTGGCAGGGTTAGATTAGAAGATACTCTTAGTAAAGTAACTAAGCAGCGCCCTTAAGGCATTAAGGAGTAAAATTTTATAATAGCAGCTGATTAGCAGTTGGTGTGTGTGTGAAAGAGTAGTGGGCTAGCGATGTTTCAGAATAAAGTATAGGAATTGAAGTAAGGCCCTTAAGGCACTAAGTAATGAAATTAGGTAATGCCAGCCGATTAGCAGCTGGTGCGTGTGAATGAGTGATAAGCCAAAGCTATGCCCTGAAAAATATATAAAAACTGAAGCCTGAGCCCACGCGGATGCGGCAGGCTAAACTCTTGGTGAGGAAGCCGCAAGACCACCAATAACCAGCCTATTCCCGAACGGCTGTTTGAAAATCCCAGACCACTTTAACAAACCAGCCCTGGAAGGACCACTTTATCAGACTGGCTCTGGAAGGCAGCTCCCAAGCAACCACAGCTTCCTTTGCATCTGAGGCCAGGCTGGAGCAGAGAAACTCTGAGGCCCATCAAGTCATCAGAAGACGCGCCTGAGGTCCGGCTGGAACTGTGAAGTTTTGGGACCTAGAAGACACCTACGCCGGAAACAAAGTGTCCGAGCCCATACCTATAGCCAGGTTGTATTCCCCATAAGATGTATAATGTCCTATGCAATACTTGGATATCTGTGTGATTTGTGTGATTAAAGCAGCATTCGAAAATCATTCTGGTGTTGGCTTTTATCAATACCTTGGTGTCCTTTTGTGGCATCTCGGTTAAAGTCCTCTGGCATAATCAAGCGCTCGTGACAATGGCTGTCAAGCACATTGTGCTCCTTATTACTGACATGGTAGCCAAATGTCTTCCTGAACAAGGCCCAGTGGCCATTTGCTGAGATCCCCTGGAGGCATTTAAACAAAACGACCTTCCTCAGAACGATCTGAAGGTTCAGGGCCAGAAAATGGCTGTCCTCTTTACCCCACCCATGACAACTGCGCCAAGAAGCAGCTCATCTTGTCCATCCACTCAAGAAATGTGGAGAGGTAAAAAAAAAAAAGAAAAAAGGCATCGCAATTCCTCAGGCTCTTTGAGATGAGTGGACTAGCGGTGTTGAAGGGGGAACTCTGGGGGGTCTCATGTGGAGCTATCAGTAACTTGTAGAGTCCTGGAGGGCCTGGACTCCAGGCTCTTAGGGGAAAAAATGGACAATAAATAAGGGCCTGACAGGCTCAAAGAAATTAGCCAAGAGGTACAGGCTTGAGCTCCGAGCAAGTGAAAGAGCTGACCGTTGGTCCATTGGTGGGCCTTGGGCCTCACCCCTTCCCAGCAGTCTTGTAACAGTCCCTTGAGATGGGTCTCCAGGTTGTAGGGCAGGGAGCCCACCTCTCCCAGGAAGGAGTGCACCGGAAGCTCCTGTCAAGGGGACTTGGGGCCAGGGCTCAGCTCTCCAGAAGCGTGATCTTGAAGCCTTCCACCATGCTCTCCATGTTGCAGATGAAGGTGTCCTCATTTGAATAGAGTTCAATGATGTCCCCCATGTTCACCAGGATGCCCTTTTTGCTCTTCTTATGGAGCTTTGGGATTTTCCCCACTGGCAGCCCATACTTCTCAGACAGTACTTCCATCAGGCCCTTCACTGTGGGCGAACTCAGCCTCAGGGTGCTGGACACCTCGTCACCTTCCTTCCGCACGCACAAAAGCACTGGCTTCACGTTTTCTGCGTTAATCTGCTTAGACGGTGCCGGACCAAACTTCTCTTCCATGGGCCTGAGCATCCGTTTAACGAGGACGCGGCTTCTCGCTCGTCACCCGCGGTGAAACACCCTGCCCATCCTCTGCAAAGTGAGCCTCTGCTCTGAAGAGCCGGGCGGCGAGTGCAGGTCAGGCGTGGCTTTGAAGTCCGTGATGTCGCTTTTCTTCTGGAAAGAAAGGTGTGGCGGCCGGCTTCCTGTCAGAGGAGTTGTTGCGCCGGGCTTGGAGGCCTGGCCCTTCCCTTTCTTTCTATTCCGCTTTCTCTCTTCATCTCAGAGTTCTGTTTCTGCTCCCTTGTCGCAGAAGACCTTCATGTGGCAGCACGCTCTGTGGACGGCCTTATTGTTGCGGTTGCTGTACGTGTCAATCTGAATCGTCAAAGGAAGTGCTTTCACGGCCTTCGGGGAGGAGAAATGTGTGCGCACGCAATTCACGGTGATGCAAAACCTCTGCCTCCTCGTTCCCACCCCGGGTGACGGAAACAGCCTTGTTCGCGATCTCTTCAACGTCTGCAGTGGCGCTGAAGCTCTCCTTGTGGTCAGCGAGCTCGAGGACCCTCTGGGCTCGGCAGTGTGCTGGCGAAATGCCAGACTTCCAGTACTGCAGCTGTTGGTCTTCACTGAAGACATCACCGCACTCCTGACTTTGCTGATGGCTGTCAGAAGCATCTGTTGTCTCCAGTCTCACTGAGTGTTATGGCATAGAATTGTCCTTTGTTGAGGTAGGTCATGGCGCGCTTCCCCCGCTTCTGACAGAGAGATTTGGTGGCTCCCAGGGTGTACTGAAATGTTCCACTCCCCGCCTGGTCGTCTTCAGCACCAGCAGAAGTGCTCGGAGACTTCTCGGAGGCCATCCCTGAAGCTCTCCCTGTAAGTGCTGCCGGCTACTGCGCTGGTCCTTCCTGAGATAGGAGCTGGGGCTGGCTATCGAGGGCAGGTCATACTGAGTCTGTTCAAATATGACGACCCGCTGCTCCTCGCCATCTGCTTGGGGGTGCCATGAACAATGGGTGAAACCCTCAGCTTTCACCACAGTGATGCCTGACACGGGGATGACGGCCGGACTCTCCGTGATGGACACGTTGTACTGCTCACACTTGGAACTCTCCACGTGCTCTTGGCTCAGGCAGAGGTTCACTGGGGTGGTCTTCAGGACCTGCACTCGGTTCTCTCCTCCGCTCAAGACTTCACTGGTGCCGAGACAGTTTCTTTTATCCAGGTCTTCTTGGCTGTCACTTGCTTTGCTCACAGACAGAACTCTCTTGTCTCAAGGGACTTGTAGTAGTCAAGGAGAAGGCCCAAGGCAGCAGCACTGTGCTCATCCCCATTGATGTCATCACAGCTTTGGTGGCCGCAGTCGGCGGGTTCTCCAGGTACGACTTCCAGGCTTCATCCTCACTCGTATAGGCTCTTCAGGTATTGTAGGGAGGTCACTGGGCATGGGCACTGAGGCCACTACTCTTTTATTATTGTCCGACTCTTGTGACACGTTTGATCCAATGAACTCGTTCCCCTTTTCCTGGAGCCTCAGCCTCTGGTGAAACTGGACTTTTCAAGTCTGTGCAGGAGAAGGTGTTTGAGAGCACAGAGATGGCAGAACAAGAGCTACAGGTAATTCTGCTTTCACGCCCCACCACCACCACTCTCGCTTGCTTGCTTGCGGCCTCACCTAGCCAGAAAGGGGAGATGGAGTTCCCTCAAATGGGGCCCATGCTTGGCGGTGGCCCAGCGCAGAGCCCTCCCGGACTGTGATGGGGCAGACACAGAATGGAAAGCCTCAAAGTCACATTTTGTTGAATATAAAACTGGTATGTTTATTGCAGAGAAATTTGGAAAATCGGAAGTTAAAACTCAGCTTCTGGGGAAGAATGCGATCCTAGCAATAAGTGTAAACACACACACAGGGCTATTAGTTTTGTTTTGCTCTGTTCTGAGACTGGATCTAGTTACTTCGCTCAGGTTGGCCTTGGTCTCCCAAGTGTTGGCATCAAGCCTGGCCTTGCTGCTTACCAAGGTGGAATGCACACAATGTTTGGAAACATAAGAGTGTAAGTATTAGATATTTCTCCTAAATATCTTGCAAACATGCCCAATGTGCAATGAGCGACCAGCGCTCCGCATGCTTCATGTCTTACCTAAGTCCCATTGTTGGACATTTAGGTAATTCTCAGCGTTTTGCTACAGTCAGCGCCATCACAGGCACACAGTAAGGGGCTCTTTTTTTCTTTTGTTCTTTCTTTCTTTTTTTTTTTTTTTCTTTTTAGATAAAGAGTCATTGGATGGAAAAGACGACCTTTAGCTGTGCTAAAAGCACATGACGCTTTCTGCTGATGTATCTTCTTGTCCTCACTACTCATATGGTGGCCATAAGTGACTATTGAATTTAAACAAAATTAAAAGTTCACATCCTCATTTGCATGGGGAATACATATGGCAAGGAGCTACTGTCCTGGGCAGCAGGAACTCAGCACTTCTATCTTTCTAAAAAATTCTACCATGCAGTTCAAGTCCACAAGACCACCAGCTCACACTGTCCCTCGCAAGACTGGACACAGGTGGCCAGCGCTGGACAGGGTAATGCCTTATAAACCTCTGCCAGCTTAATGCACACTATCCCGTTTTAGCCTTTTCATTTTTTTAATTGTTAGCGATTCAGAATGCTATTGTTCATGCATTAACTTTCACATATTTTTCTTTGGAAATTAAGATGTTATGCTATTTTCTGACTAGCTTTTCCATACCAAAATCAGTCTTCAGAGAGTAAATTAGGTTGCAGAACCTTTTGCAGCTTACTGTATTTCCCTTATGCTAGTGTTCACCCCCTGAAGAGCACAGTGCTCAGCTAGCCAAATCGCCCTCTATTCTTCTTCCTGGCTTTTGTGTTCCTGTCATTCTCTGTAAGACACAAGCCTGAGGCTACACAGATATCCCTCACCATTTGCCAAAGAACATTAAAAAAAAAATAATGAGCTCATTACCCATTTATTTAAGTGCTCACAGGTACTTATGTATTTTTCTACTTTGTCCACATACTCTTTGAACTTATCAAACTGTTTTCAATATTTGCCTTCTAGTGCATTTCAGTATTTGCAGAGAAATTATGACTTCACTATTCTTTTCCAAAAGAAAAAAAATTATACCTTCTGACCTAGTCCTTCTCCTCTCAAAAATAATCCTGAGATGATTCTTTTGAATCTCTTCCATCACCTGAAGAAATTTCATTTATAAATTGGACCAAGAGTTCAGTTCAAATTATAGATTTGGTATAGATGTGGGACACCTGGTTATGTTCATAGCACCGGGGCCATCCTCTGGGGACGTGGTGATTTTGCTTGTTCACGTTTCCCCATGGGCCTCTTAGAACTGGTTGGGCTGTGGCTTTTGTTGTTATTGTTTGTTTGCTTGTCTTTTGAGGCGGTCTTAATTGGTAATCCAGATTAGCTTCAAACTCACTTATGTAGCCCTGGAGCCCAGGAACCCAGGATTATCTTGAACTCCTGCTCCTTTCACCTCCACCTCCCAACCGCAGGCTTCCGGCATGCACCACCTCCTATGCTGCAGGGGAACAAACCCGGGGCTTATGCACTCTAGGCAAGCATCCTGCTAACTGAGGGGCAGCACTGGCCCCAAAGTCCCCTCCCAAGGGCACAGTGGGGAGCCCCTTTGGTTCCAGACACAGTCAGAGTCTCCCTGACTCAGAAAAGCCAGATTCCACCTGCTAAAGTAACAAAAGAGTTCCCATTTCTTAGCCCAGGCCTGAATTCTAGTACCCACCTTCTTGTAAATCTGCAAGAGAGAGAGCTCACTTTTTATCCAAAAGAACCTGGAGCTCAACACAGGTTTTCTGCGGAAAAACCAACCCCAGCAGCAACTACAAAGCACATTTGGTGTCCAGCAGCCAGCTTATTTTTCAGGACTCTTGTGCCAACTCCCAAATACTTTCCAGTCTGTGAAACTCATCTCCCCACCACTGTAACTGCAAACGCCTGCCTCTCCTGGCACTGGCACGGAGCTAAGGAGCCTGGATCTTGAGGGACTTTTTATTGTTGTAGCTGCTTCTCAGCAGAGCGCGTGAAGCGTACTTGAGTGACTGCGACTTGGCAACCTGTGGGGATCTGGAAACTGTCGAACTGGCCTTAAGTCCATTTTAGTCAGGAGGCCAATCACGCTGGCTTCCCTGGCAGCCCATCAGTCAAAAGCCAACAGCGCAAACTTACCTACAGCCCAGTTCTGAAGGCAAAGGGCTCTGGGGCATTTGCCAGTATCCGAAATCATTTTTGGTTGCTAACACTTAGACGGAAGAGTGGCAGTGAATTTAGCATCTGTCTATAGGGTAGGGAGCAGGACCTGTGCTCAGCACCCTACGGGGGTGAGGGGGTGAAGTCAGCACAAAGGACCAGCTGGAGCCCCAGAGGTAGACTCCGTGGCTTGTTCTTACACTGAGTGCCCAGGGTCATCAGGCATCATGCCATGAGAACAAAGACTGCATTTTGTGGCCGGACATTTGTAAAAGATGGCTGGCTCAGTGCAGCCACTTCTGACGAGAACTGATAGACTAAGGTCAGAAGGAAGGAGAGGAGGACCTCCCCTATCAGTGGACTTGGGGAGGGGCATCCGTGAAGAAGGGGGAGGGAGGGTGGGATCTGGAGGGGAGGAGGGAGGGGCTCATGGGGGGGTACAAAGTGAAAAAAGTGTAATTAATAAAAGTTAAATAAAATTAAAAAAAAAAAAAAGAGTGCCCTCGCCTCTAACTTTGGAAGAGTCTGAAAGTTCTACCTCTTGCTGGAATCCCTTCTCCTCAAGGCGGGAAGTAATCAGACAGCTAGAGCCAACCGCATCCTCCCGGGACTCGCAAGCCTGGGACAAGGGGCATCAAGAAAAACTGACTCAGCCGCCTGGATGCCCCTCCGCTGGGGACCGGGGCCCAGCTGTGTCTTGCCCTGGGGGCGCCCGCCCAAAGCAGCAGCCTCTCGGCGCTTACTTGTCCAGGATGAAGTAAGGCTCGAACCCGTAGCACGCTGGTCCCCGTCCTCGCGGCGGCCCCGCGTGCGGCGCGCACCAGCACGAGCGCAGCCGCGCAGAGTCCCCGCAGGCCCGCGCCCGGGCACCCGCGCGGTCCGTGCTGCAGCCGGAGCGCTGGTCCCTGGGACATAGGGACGCGCCATAGGCGGCCTGGGTTCGCGTTCGGGTCCCCAGGCTCCCTGAAAACGCCCGGAAGCAATTGTCCAAAGAAGTTCAAGGATTTCGCTCTGGTTTCCTCTGGTTCTGCGCCGGGGTTTCGGGTTTCAGGGACCCCAGGGCGCTCTGCTCTGTGGCGCTCCTGGGCTCGGGCCGCTAGGCCGCTCCCAGGCTGTGCTTGAAGATTGGCAGTCAAGGCGGTTCCGTCCCGACGGCTCTTTGTCCTAGATTCTGAGTATGATGGGGTGGGTTTTCAAATTCTTCTTGGTTGGGGCAGTGCGGTGTCTTTGCTCCCTCCCCTCTCCCCTCCTTAGTTTTAGTTTAGTTTAGTTTGTTTTTTTGGGGGGGAAGAAAGTCTAAAGAGTGCAGCTTGTGGCCAGGGGCGGCGAAAGTGTTGGGGTCGGTTAGACTTTGGCTGGGGCAGGACTGGGTGGGGGCATTTTGGTGAGGAAGGATAAATCCTTGAGTTTTCAGGTGAGCTGCTCACCTTGAATGAACCCTTCTTGTCTCGCTCCTTGCCCTTCCCACGACCACCTCTCCACTCCCTCTAGCCTTCCGTGCTTTCGTGCTCTTTTCCTCGTCTGCCTCTGCGGATACAGTCACTGTAAACGTTTGATGAAAACTCATTTCCTCCAAGCAGCGTGGCTCCGGCTCCAGCTCCAGGCCAGGACTTCTCAAACATGAGCCCTTGT
The DNA here is from genome assembly GCF_907164565.1 of Psammomys obesus. Classification (NCBI taxonomy): domain Eukaryota; kingdom Metazoa; phylum Chordata; class Mammalia; order Rodentia; family Muridae; genus Psammomys; species Psammomys obesus. The sequence goes on along the minus strand of NW_026585643.1, from coordinate 7,069,198 downwards.
GCAAATGAAGCACAAGGGAAAAAAGCAAGGCCTTTGTGAGCTGAGCCATCAAGTGATCTTAGTTTTATTGCTACTCACAAAGGTTGAAATCTTCACACACGGTGCCGCTGGACAGAGTTCTTGAGGGCTTGCACCGGCCCAGGCATCTACATTTTCTCGTTTCCAAGCTTTAGGGAGGCTGCGACATCAGCTCTTTGTTTCTGCCTGTAAACTTTGCCTTTCCCTCCCTGTCTCTGATGAAGCACTGAGGAAGTAAACAAGGATCAAGAGATCAGGTACTGTCCCACAGGTCATGTGCTTGCCTTCCTAGAACGAAGGGTTTGAGTCTCAATTCCCATAGGACACAAGGTCGAGCTTCTTCATCCCCTCTGGAAGTCACTGCAAGTCTGTCTCCATTTCTAGGCTCTTCTAGATAGGCACACCTGTTGCCTCCGCTCAAGAGCCTCTGAGACCTTCGCCCTCCACCCGACCATCCTGGTAGTTTTCCAAAGCAAACACCATGAAATTCCAGTATCTTGGAATGTTTTATTCATCGATTGTGCTTTTGAACAAGCACATTGCCAGCGAATTGCAGTAGCTCCCCTCTGAGGCGACCTCCGGAGTTGCCCAGACTCAGTTCACACAACTCCCAGCTAGGTATCGCATACCTGACTTATTTCACTGTGCGGATTTGATGCTGTCTGGTTTTTGAGACATGGCTATGAGATATTGTGGCTCCCCCTCTTCCTGGATCACTTACTCTGAGAACACCCAGTGGCAACCATGGGAAACCCAGGCACTACACCCTGGTAATTTGGGTGCTGATTCTCCTGTGCCTTGCCAAGTCTTCAGGTGACTGCAGTGTCTGAGATCCGAGCAGGCACCTTACCTGGCTCCCCTGAGTCCTGACCCAAGGAAAGCAGGAGACAGTTTTTTACCTGTGTTCTAAGCTGCTGGCTTCAGGCGTGGTTTGTTATGCAATAGCTGGCAACTAACAAACGCCTCATCATTTTAAACAGTGGAGGATTCTGTAGGATGAAAATGATTCAACAGTTTCCCAGACTTGCTTGCCTATGAAGCTATTTTCAGGTAACACCTTCTGGCACCCACATTTTGGGAATGACTGTATCCAGAAAAAAAAATAATTAGGGGAAATGGTCTAACTGGTCTAAGTTGGCTTTTTCTTTACTTTCTCCTGCCTCAAAAGAGGAAAATCCTTCTTGGCCTCACCAAGCTCTGTGATAAGGAGGATGAGAAATCTACAGAAACCAGCTGGACCAATGAAGGCTGGAAAACAAGGGGACACTGGTCCAGGGTGAGAAGGAACTTGACAGTGTAAGAGTTTGTGAGACTGGCAGGGAAAAGGACTAGAATGTTTCTGTATGGAGCAAGGGGCAGGAGGAACCAGAGATTAATATCATTTCATCCGAATGTCCTCAGGGTCCTCTGAACTATTTAAGAGTTTGGGTGGCACAGGAATGCCTTGAGAATATTGTGGGGAGAGTGATCTAGAAGGCCAGCCTGGGAGAAAACAGGGGTCACCAACAGAGCTCTGTCAAGCCACAAGTACCATGATGGAGGACAGAGGCTTAGAACTCAGAGGAGAAGGAGATTCCATTCAAAATGTGTTTACAGAGAAGTGGGGAGGGTAGAAGAGTGTGCCTCTCCCCAGGACAAACATGACCCTACAGAGGGCAGAGAAGCAGCTGCCGTTCAGGTATTAGGGCGTACCAGCTGCCCTGCCTCTCTTCCAGGATTTTGCAAAGAGGCCTGTTGATACGAACTGACCATCTCCAGCCTGGATCATCTCCAGCTTGCTGCTGCTGCTGCCAACACTGCCTCCCCTTCCTCTTCCCTCCTCCTCCCTCCTCCTCCCTCCTCCTCCTTGTAATGAAAGTTTTGGTTTCATTGTAAACTCAGTTATGTTATGTAAATATGTTTTTGTTTTAATCCCAAGTGTAGGATTTTAGTTTGGCTATAGTTTGTCCACAGTTGATAATTGTCTTATTCTTGGTGTGGCCTTTGCCAGCTGCTGCATTTAGAGGGACGTGGTCTAGGACTCTGAGGGATAGAAATATGGGAGCCCGGAGCGAGAAAATGTGGCATTCAGTGTTGGCATGTCGCATGTAGCTGTTTGAAGTGAAAAGAGACGGACAGTGTAGCAGATGGAGAAAAACTTCAACACAGAGGCTTGGAGGAGACTGGGTTTCTAATGCTGTAGAGGAGACAGCAGGGTAAGAAGGAATGAATATACCGTCTCAGGATATGAGCAAAAGGTTTACTTCAGCTGTTGCGGACAGGTTGTCTTCCACATTGCTCCCAGAGGGATTTTCTGTTTTTGCTTTGTCTTCCTATATTTTGCTTTAAAAAGAGATTGGCAGAAAGACTGAACAATTACACAAAGTGTAGAAAAGTTACGAGTGGATATGAAGGGGTTTGAGAAAAAAGCGGTTAAGATAGTAAAACTAGAAAGGCCACTCGGTTCTGTTGTTTTGGGAGGATTGCAGAGTTGGCTGTGCAACAGTGTTCATGGGTGGAGGTTAAGTGCGTGGGAAGCAAATAGTGCCGCTGACAAGGGGAGAAAGAAAGTGTTCAGGTCTGGAACTAAACACGGGGGTCTCCCTGATGGTGCCCCCTTCACGGCTCTCTGTGCAGGGTGTTCAGAGCACCTGCCTGTGACAGAGGGGAGGAACAGGGAGCCATACAGGCCAACAGGACTCTGGAGCCAAGTGCACCCACTAGAGGAATTGCCGGGGCTACACAGGCCCCATCAGCCTTTGGGCAACACATGCCTGCTAATGACGGTGGTGAGGCTTGAGATGAGATGACATGGCCTTTACCAGCTAGCAACAGCCTGTGGCACAGAGAGGGGCGTGCTCTAGGACTCTGAGGAATATAAATATGGGAGACACCAACATTCTATACTGATGGAAACAAAATGGGACAACAGCTTGTAAGTCAGATAACATAAGTCAGGTGGGCCCACTCAAGCTCGGGGTCCAGGCTCTGGCTGCGCCTCTGCCCCCTTCTAGATGTTTCCTCCCAAGCCCAAAAGGAAGGTTTTGTTTGTTTGTTTGTTTGTGCTGTCAGAGACTGAGGCGTCCCCATGCACACTTAAAAGGGCTGGGACTATGATCAAAGAGACCTAAGGAGCTGTACAAGGCTTAGGGACAGAGATCATCTAGCCCTTTATTTTCAGATTTGGATGTTCGTTCAGTATGGGTTAGGCTCTGTGTTGACCATGGGATATCTGGATGGCTACAAGTTCTTGTCCTCATGGAGCTCAGATGAGGAGGTCTTTGGGGACAGAAGACAAATTAAACAACAGACACCATAGCAAAGCACCCTGGCTGTGAGAAAGACCAACTGAGGCTCTCCACCACCAGAACTCAGTGAGGGTGTGTGGAATGTGCATTTCTGGGCTCTTATCAGAGCAACTGCCAACACTTCTGGGAAAGCCAAAGTCAGAGCCACCAGCGCAGAGTATGGATGGCTGTCTAATCAGCTGTCATCTCTTGGGGGTGGCTGGAAAGGGACATCTGGTTACTGAGGAGACTTGACTCAGACTGTTCTGGGCCCAGTATTTCCCCACTGCTGCCTGTTGATGGCCACACAGATGCCTTTGCCCTCAGGGAGCCCTGTCTACCTACACACACAGTCCTGCTGCTTGAGACTGGAGCTCAAAAGAGGCCACCAGGGAGAGGGGTCAACCAACCAAGAGCTGAAGGAGATAATTTGAGTAGACTTGGAGGCATGAACAGGCATGACTTGTTGGAGGAGGACCAGTGAAGGTGTACGCTTGTCCTAGAATGGGCCTGGGGTTTCCCTACTGCACAGTTAAGAACTGAATTTGAATCTTTCAAATGACCTTTCCATCTCGGAGCCACCACACCAGTCTCCTAAACCTCTAGCCCTTTGTGGAGAAATACTTGCGAGTCTGGAATAGAATTTTTTTTTATGGCTGGGGTCAGCCAGATGAGGAAAGAGCTTTCTGTGTAAACCTGGTAATCTGAGTTCAATCCCTGAAATCCACCAATCTATCAGGTGGATAGATAGATAGAGACAGGAGAATAGGAGGGATTCCAAAGGTTTGTCTTCCGGCCTCCACAAGTGCACCATAGCTCGTTTGTATGCCTTCTCTCCCTCCCCAAACACACGCATGTGCTAACAATCAACATATGATTAATTTGAAAAAAAGAAAATGTCTGGCTGGATTTTGTTACTAAGAGTTCTGGGTAGGCTTGATGGACAATGCCTAGTGGTCAGCTGGTGATGGAGGCGATGATGGAGGAGATGGAGGTGGTAGAAATGATACCAGAAGTGAATGAGGGCATAGCAGTGAGACGGAAGGAGAGACCGTGGCGGTGGGGCAGTGCCGTAGGTAAAGAAGGTGGTAGGAGCAGTTGTGGAAGTTGTGGTGAGGATGGTGACTTGTCCTCAGTGTGAGTGGCAGGTGAGGAGGGGGTAGGCAACATATAAAAAAGCGATAAAGGGGCCTGTGGTGGTAGAAGCAGTAGAGGTGGAGCAGGTGAAAAAGGTGGTGGAGGTGGCAGAATTGAGGCCATGCAATGGTCAAGGAGATGGAAAGTGGTAATGATGGAGATGTATACAGGATAGAGATGGTTGTATTTTTCCAGATAGAGATAAAGGTATTTGGTCAAGTTTTGATACCAGTGGTAGGGACTGATCACGTGGTAGACAGGGACAGAGATGGTGGAAGTAGTTAGAGATGGCGGGGATGACAAAATGGTGGGTGGGAAAGCTGGCTGGGATGACGGAGAGGGTATATATGGTAGTATTGGTAGGTTTTATTGAGGTGGTGGAGACAGTATGGGTGATGGGCTTGATTCAAATGATGGAGGTAGCCAAGGTGATGGAGGCCATGATGATGATGTGGGAGCTGAAAACGGAGAGGTCAATGGCAGTAATAGAAGTGGCAGGGATGATGGAACTGGTCGAGGGATAGAGATGGTGTAGGTGATAGATTGGTGGAGAGGGAAGTAATCAAGCTGAGGAAAGCTACAGAGTTGGTGGTAGAGGAGGAAAGGAGACATTTATGTGCGAAGGTGTGAAGCTCAGTGAGTGGGTAATTCCTTTCCATATTTGATGCAAAAAGGGAAAATTAACTTGTTCTTTAGAATAAGCAGTGAAATCCTAATAACAGTCTCGGCAGATACAGGGAGGGAAGCGCGTGCTCAGCTACTGCCAGTGTTAATTTTGCTCTGGGGTTTGTGGGGTTCAGGTAGGGGCAGGAAATACCCGGATGCCCTGCTAAGTCCGACCGAACACTTGGATGTGGGATTTGTGAACACAGCCCTAAGGCTAGTTGGGAAAACCTCACAGAATTCAACTGGTTCAGCCGAAGGCAGAGGGTGGTGGCTGTGGAGCAATAGGCTAAGACTTGAACTCCTTTGGTTTTCCTGATGATGGATCCCAAAGCCTTTGCAACAGCTTTGCAACCCTCCAGGGTGATGACCACCATGGTTGCTGTTGGAGCCTTAAGGATTGCGTTCCTGCTAAGAATCCTACAACGACTGTGTTCCCATTTTACAGATGGAAAACTGCGGCTTTTTGATTGTTTTTTGTTTTGTTTTGTTTTGTTTTGTTTTTCAAGACAGGCTTTCTCTGTGTAGCCCTGGCTGTTCTGTAGTTTACTCTGTAGTCCAGGCTGACCTCAAACTCAGACAGCCACCTGTCTCTGTCTCCCAAGTGAGAGATTAAAGACTTGCACCACCAAAAAGAAAAAAAAAAGGGGGCCAGGTGATCAAAAGTCCATACACCTCAGTTCAAAACATATACCTCAGTTCAAAAATTGGTTCAAAATCAGAATTGTATGTGTTCTTTATGGTATTAGTAGACCTCCCTGAATCTTAATATAATTGCTGACTCTCAATATGTAGAATGAGTTGTTCTGCATGCAGAAACTGCTGACTTTATTCCTGATGATTTAGAACTAACTTTATTATTTATGCAATTGCAAAAGGCATAACAAAGTAGAAACCCTCCATTATATATCACGCTGATTCGATCTCATACAGGCTTTCCAGGTCCATTGGCACAAGCAAATGAGGAAATCAATGTGTTAGAAGCCTCAAAATTTCATGAAAGACACAATGTTAACGGTAAAGGTTATTTTTTTTTCTATAACTTGGGCAACAAGCCAAAGAAATAATAAAAAATGTCCCACATGTCCTCTGTATAACCACACTCAGGGAAGCACCAGGATGGATGGACCGTACATGGTCAGTCACACAGACTTCTCTGTGTCTCACGCTGACAGTTGTTGGCACAGTCTAGGGAGAAAGAACACATGTCTTACCAATGTGATCCTAGGATGGAAAGATAAGGCTCCCAGAACTCTCCCCAAAGGCTGTGCCAGGCTGATTAACTGTGTAAGTGCAGAGGCTTGAAGAAATGGAAGCAGCCTTAAGATCTGCCCAGCTGAGTGCATACACGAGGTAGAGGCTTAGGCTGCCATGGAGCAGGGACACAGCAGGTTGCTCCTCCAACACAGAGTCTCTACTTAGACCCTCACGGTGTGGCATGTGGCGGTGAGTGTGGGATCCAATGTGAATGGTCGCCTTGAAGGAGCGAGCATAGGTGCATGAGAGGTGAGTAACTAGGGCAGAACTGGTGTCAGGAGAGGGCACAGCTGCCACGGGAGTCACTCCAAGGCTGTGAGTTTTCCAGGCTTTGTTCCGAGTTGGGTCTGAGGGCTCAAGCAATGTAACCTGTGTTGGCTTTGGCATGTGTGTGGGTGTGGGGCTCTTGCAAAAGGATGGCAGGAGGCTCCTTCTAAAGAATTCCCATCCGGCTGCTTGTAGGCCTCAATTCTCAACCTGGGAACCCAACTTGGGGCAGGTGGGACAGGCAAACTGGAAACTGTATCACTAGGGAGAGATCACTTACAAAGGACAGAAAGAAAAGTGAATAAAATGAAGTAAATGCACTCACTTGGTGCTGAGGGTGACTCCTCGGTCCCTTTACACTGGAGCCATGTTCTTACATGACGCGGCCTTTGTCTTAGCGGGGGGCAGGCAACAGCAGGACAGATGTCTGAGGCCCTTCATGATTGTCTTCTTCACCCGCTTCCAGCATTGACGCTGGTTGTGGGGGGAAGCAGTGCCAGCGTCCTGAGAATGGCCAGGTGTGATGGTGTTCTCCTCGGTCATTTCAGGCATGATGGTGACCTCCTCCTCCTTGGTCATTTCAGGCATGATGGTGTCCTCCTCCTCCTCCTCCTTCAGTGTGATGGTGACCTCCTCCTCCTC
>NW_026585643.1:7052401-7056948 GCF_907164565.1 Psammomys obesus | reverse complement strand
TTTTGCCCTTGCGCATGCGTAATATTACTTGTCTTCCAGGGTCAGAGCCGGATGTTGGCGCCATCTTGTAATGGCGTTTTGCCCGGGCATGCCCAAGCGGCTCTCCACATCTGGCATTTTGCCCAGGCATGCCCAAGCGGCTTTCCACATCTGGCGTTTTGCCCGGGCATGCCCAAGCGGCTCTCCACATCTCCCCCTTTTTGTTTTATTAGAAGCTGACCAACAAACAAGAACACAACGGGCGGAAGTAGAGGTTTGATCCCTAGTGTGAAAAATGGGGCATTGTACTAGAGCCAGCTACAGGCCCTTCACCTGTATGCGACTCTAGACCCGTCCCGTACCTTTTTCCAGGGGCAGGATCTTGGGTACAACCTTCATGCAATCAAACATGCTTCCCAGAGAACTGCCTATTATGAGCCTTTCTCTGTGCAGTGTGTAACCTCGCATCCCGAGTGTGAAGAAAATTAGACCATACCACTTGTGACACCCTTCCCTGTGCAATGGAGCTCGACTCCTAGGGGTGCATGGGCTGTCAGCGAAAGGCACTCAGTTTTTTGTCAGCATTGAAAGCCACATTGCGGGGAGGAACCCTGTTCCATGACTGCAAACGCTTGAGCAATTACGACCTTGTCACGTTGTTGTTGGGCTTTGAGCTTACAGACCTACCAAAGTGAGAACACTAAACCGCAAACTAAGGCAGTGCCAAACAGGCCTACCCCCACCCACTCTTTAAAGAAAGAAAAGGCTGAAGAGATCCAGGAGGAGAGTCCTTCAGTCAATGACAGGTCCACTCGTGTCGAGTTGATGGCTATCACTGCCGCTTGCAATGATTCGAGAGTCTCATCGAACCCTTCCGACCACTTTCCTCTGCAGGCACGTCCTTTGGGGAGTCATCTTCAGGTATCACAAGCTTCCGTGTCAAGCGTTCTAGTCACCAAAAGGGATTATCTTCTTCCTGTGGGAAAACACAGACAGCTCCCCTGGATCTTATTAAAATAGGATCCGGGCCTTTCCATTGACCAGTCAGGACATCTTTCCATTTGACCATTTCTTTAGGCCTATCGGGCTCCAGACAATGACGATCTGCTGCCGAACAGCCCTGACTGTCCAAATTTAGAAAATTAAGGGTGAAGAGTGCTATAGAGATAGTCACTCATGGTACTGAGGGCAGAGCCTCCTTGACTCCCCCTTTTTTTTTTTTATTAAATAAGATTTGAGTTTGTGATGAGCTCGTTCTATGATGCCTTGTCCCTGAGGGTTATATAGGAGACCTGTCAGATGGGTCACCCCCATCTGGCGACAGAATTGTCCAAATTTTTGGGAAGTATAAGGATTGTAGGCTTTCCCCAGGCACTCCATGCCTCGAGGCAATGCTGAATGACATACCTGTTCTTTAACCAGCCTTGTAGCGGCTTCCAGCTTTTCAGAGGAAGGGGGGCATTGAGGAACCCATACGGCCTCCTCTGTGAGCCAAGATATGGGCATGGAACCCTCAATGGCAGCTAATGAAAACCCAGGCCTTGTTTCCCTGCATTACTTTCCTGTGAAATCGGGTGTAATCTCCCTTGTTCCTGTTTACCAAGGCCTTTTCCTTTCTTATAACCCATCCTTTTCATTATATCAACAGCTTGTTGAGAGTACTCATTGGTCAATGCCAATCCCAAGTCTTGCAAGATGCCTCTTCCCCAGAGATTAACGGGGAGAGGAAGTACATAAGGTATGAAACTTCCTGTCTGACCCTCTGGTACTTGCCAGGTCAACGGGTGTGAGCTGACTGCAGGGCTGGCTTCATATCCTAACCCTTGTAAGGAATGAGATGATTGTGTAACAGGCCACGCCCTAGGCCACCAATTTGAGGAGATAATGCTCTGGTCAGCCCCAGTATCTAAAATGCCAGTGAAAAGTTTCCCCTCTATCTGTAATTGTAAGGTGGGCCTAGTTTTTAAATCAACCACCAAGTGAGCAAAGTCAGTTCCTGAAGAACCGAACCCTTTGTTGCCCCTTGTCATTCCTGTGGTTGGGAAAACATCCTGCAAGCTTGGAAGGAGAACTAACTGGGCAATCCTATCTCCAGGGGAAATGGAAAATATTCCTTGCGGACAAGAACAAAGAACTTGAAGCATTCCAGTATAATCTTGATCTATTATTCCAGGATGGATAATAAGCCCCTTTAGGGTAAGAGAGGAGCGTCCGAGTATCAGGCCAACACTTCCCTCGGGCAGAGGACCCTCAAACTCAACTGGAAGGGGTTGAACACCCAATTGGGGCATCAATAAGAACTGGGAGGTGGAACAGAGGTCCAATCCTGCTGATCCTCCTGTTGCTCTACAGCTGGATAGACCCTCCTGCTGCCTGCTTGTGTCCCATATCTTTTGGGGCCCTGGGACCTGGGGCCCTGAAACCCGTTTTTTGGAATATTCCCATTCCTCTCATTAGGGGGGGCTTTATGCTGAATAAGTTTTCCCTGAATATCCCTAACTGAGCGACATTCATTGGCCCAATGATTACCCTTCCTACATTTGGGGCACAGTCCTGGAACTTTCTTTTGTGCAGTAGCACGGCAATCTCGCTTCAAATGGCCTGGTTTACCACAGCTATAGCAGGTTTTATTGCCTCCTGGACCTGAGCGGCTCTTGCTCTGCAGGATAGCCGTTGCAAGGCCAGCATTGGTAAGTGGGCCTCCAAGTCCTCGGCAGATCTTTATCCAATCTGTAAGCCCTTTGTTCCTTCTAGGAGTAATGACTGTCTTACATTCTGGGGAAGCATTTTCATATACCAGCTGTTCTATCATTGGCCTGACTCGCTCCGAATCTCCAAATATTCTACCTGCTGCTTCTGTCATTCTGGCCACAAAATCTGAGAATGGCTCCTGAGGGCCTTGTATAATCTTTGTTAGGTGTCCTCCGGCCTCGCCCTTCTTTGATAGGGCTTTCCATGCTTTAATAGCGGCAGCAGAGATCTGACCATATGCTCCCCAATCATAATTTGTCTGATTATGAACAAACTGGCTTTGCCCCGTTAGCAAATCAAAGGTCCATTGCCGCTGATTGTCTTCTGCATGGGCATTGGCCCTTGCTTGAGTTTGGGAAGCATCATGCCACAAGGCTTTCCATTCTAAGTACTGTCCCATACTAGGGAGAGCAGCTTTTATGGTATTTTGCCAATCATTTGGAGTCATGGCCACGCTAGCAAGTCTTTCAAGCTGCATGATTGTAAAGTTAGCATCTACCCCGTATTTGTTAACCGATTCAGCAAGTTCTTTAACAAGGGGATATTCTACCGGTGCATGAACACGGCCCCGTTCCGCGGCCTCAAATACAGGGAAGGCCTGCAAAAGCTTCCTTTTATCCCTTTTCGAAAAGAAGGAATCTAAACCGTGCTTGTCAACATAAGGTGGAGGGGCACTAGGGGTCAATGCGAAAGCCCCGCGAATTCCAGCTCCTCCCCTCTTTTGCTCTCGATTTGGTGGTAACGGCTGCTCATCAGGGTGGTACCTCTCTTCCTCATAGCGAGCCGCTTCCTCCTCTAAGTCCTCTTCCTCAGAGGGACTCAGCTCCTCAGATTCAGAACTATCAAGCCCCAAAGCCTCCAATTCTTTTATTGGATAAAGAGGCTTCTTTTTTGGGTTTTTCTTTCCCTTCTCACCTTTCTCTCCCAGGGCGTCCTTTCCCGTGTCTATGCTGTCTGCGGACTTACCGTCCACAGAAGGGCCTTTTTTCTTAGAGACGTCTCTTTCTTTTTCTCTAAGGGCCCCTAAGCTTTTATCCCGTTCTGTTTCTGACATGCTGTCTTGTATTTCCTCTAACACCCCTTGGCCAGCTGCCACAGATGAGCGGCATTTCTTATCTTCTAAGCAAGATTTTAAAACCAAAAGAAGGAGAACGAGCGCTACTATCACAACAGGGAAAGCTACAAGAGCTCCTGCCAATTGGGGTGAAGGATGAGACAATTCAAGACCAAACATGCCTCTCAGAACTGACCTTAGTGCTGCAGTTCTGAGTCCTCCCCGCGAGCGGGGGTCTCCTCAGGGCCGGCGATGACAGACTGCCCCGGCGTCCCGGGTTTCGGCACCAGTTGTTGCAACCCGCGTGGTCGTCTCGCCAGCAAGAACGCACACGGACACCAGGATCCTTCCGCAGCAAGCTTTATTGCAGTCAAGCGATGAGAGGAGGAAGACCCCGAGCCCAGGAATGGCGCTGCTTATATACACCCTACGGCGGCGTGTGCTCTATGATTGGCTGCTTACTCATTACCTCACAAGACGCCCTGGGCGGGGCCAAGACTTGGCGCGCTTTTGCCCTTGCGCATGCGTAATATTACTTGTCTTCCAGGGTCAGAGTTGGATGTCGGTGCCATCTTGTAATGGCGTTTTGCCTGGGCATGCCCAAGCGGCTCTCCACACTCCTCGATCTCCTTCAGTGTGATGGTGTCCTCCTCCTCCTCCTCCCCAATCTCATTCAGTGTGATGGTGTCCTCCTCCTCCTCCTCCTCCTCCTCCTCCTCCTTCAGTGTGATGGTGTCCTCCTCCTCCTCCTCCATCTCCTTCC
>NW_026585643.1:7049152-7052301 GCF_907164565.1 Psammomys obesus | reverse complement strand
CCTCCTCCTCCATCTCCTTCAGTGTGATGGTGTCCTCCTCCTCCTCCTCCTCCTTCAGTGTGATGGTGTCCTCCTCCTCCTCCTCCATCTCCTTCAGTGTGATGGTGTCCTCCTCCTCCTCCATCTCCTTCAGTGTGATGGTGTCCTCCTCCTCCTCCTTCAGTGTGATGGTGTCCTCCTCCTCCTCGATCCTTTTCAGTGTGATGGTGTCCTCCTCCTCCTCGATCCTTTTCAGTGTGATGGTTTGCTCCTCCTCCTCGATCTCCTTCAGTGTGATGGTGTCCTCCTCCTCGATCTCCTTCAGTGATGGTGTCTTCCTCCTTGATCTCTTTTAGTGTGATGGTGTCCCTCTCCTCTTTCTCTTTTGGTGTGATGCTGTTTTCCTCAATCTCTTTTGGTGTGGTGTCCTCGTCCTCGATCTCTGTCGGTGTGATGGTGTCTGGTGTGATGGTGTCCTCCTCCTCGATCTCTATCGGTGTGATGGTGTTTGGTATGATTGTATCCTCCTCGATCTCTATTGGTGTTTTGGTGTCCTCCTTGGTGATGCTCAGTTTCAGGGAAATGAGTGCTTCCTTGTCATCAATATCTTCTGGTGTTAGGGTCTTTTCCTCTTCGATGGTCGTCATCACCGATAAATCCTCAGAGGAGGAGCTTGAACTGTCCTCTTTTTCCTGGAGACTCCAGTGTTTTTCTTGGTGACTGCAGGACATATTGCTCTCCGGGTCACTTGTGGTCTCATTCCGGGCCGGTCTAGAAACATTGTTGTCTAGAGCCCGAGATGGCTGGTCATTTTCAGTGAGGCCATCACCTGAGTCTAGCTGTGAAAAGTAAACAGTCATTTCCAGGATGCTGCCCTTGAGGGACTTAGCAACAGGACAGCCCAGTGGGCTAGGTGGAGAGGATGAGTGTCTGGCTGGCAGCACCGGGTGGCAGGCATGCTATGGCATCTGGGAAGGTGCCTGGAATAATGCTCCTCCTCTTTTTCCTGGGCTTTAGATGGCAAGATGGTGCTGTAGTTAGACATCCAGGAAAAGTGTGAGGCTCTGTCAAGTGGAGAACGGTGCCTGGCTGCCTGGTTTTCACAGGATTCACCTGGTTGTGGCCACAGTCTCCCGCAGGTGACTGGTGTTGCAGTATGAGGTAAGTTGCCTTCACCTCATTGTACTTTTTATCTCTGAGAGACTCAATGATTTCTTCCAGATTATAGCCCATGACTCTCATGGTCCCAACAATGCTAGGGGTTGGATGCCTGGGACACTATGGGTTGACACTATAGGTGGCGAACGTGCCTCACCAGCCCTGATCAAGGGGCGCCTCATGATGTCCTTGATGGTGGGCCTCCTGCCGGGATTGATTCTCAGTAGATCGAAGATGACATTGAAAAAATTGATGAAAACATGGTGAGGAATTCTAAAGTTGCCTGAGGTGACCTCGTTCTTCATGCCTGCAAAAGAACTGACCTGGAAAGGATAATGTCCAGCCACCATGAGGAAGAGTAGAACCCCCAAACACCACATATCAATGGGGTAAGCTTCATATTCGTCCATAGGGCCGAGTGCCACAGAAACCCCGCAGTTTCTGCCCGGGAGTTACTTTGACAGCGAGACTAAAATCTCTCAGCTTGGCGTTCCCTCTGCAGTCTAAGAGGGTGTTTGTGGCTTTAATGTCTCTGTGGACAATCATGATTGTCTCTGTGATTATCATGACAGTAATTCACTGCATGTACGATCTGCGTAAATATCCTTTGAGCCTCGCTCTCCTGTAAAGACCCCCGTTCCAGGATGCGCCGCAGCAGCTCTCCCTTGGAGGTGTGCTCCATCACCAGGTAGGTGGTCTCTTCCATCTCGACCATGTGAAACAGCCTGACGATATTAGGATGGTTCAGGGATTTCATAACGCTGATTTCACTGTTAAAAATCAAGTTGTACTTCTTATCTCTAAGGATTTCCACAGCCACACAGGTCACAGTGGGCACATGGAAGGCCAGTTCAACTTCTGAAAAATGTCTGTGTCCCAGAGTCCTCATCATCTTATAGTCGGTGTTGAAGGCGTCCTCCACAGAGGAGCAGGCCTCCATGCCCTGCTTCAGAGTCAGGCCCTCCTCCTTCATACGGCTAGAACCAAACTTTCAATGAGAGAGTTGACAGAGTTAAAATCAGGCCCTAGGAGAGTATTTAGAGCTATGAATTCCTACCTCAAAAAGACTAGGAAAGGAAGGAAGGAAGAGGTCAGACACATCTCAGACAACCTAACTGGGTACTTAAATGCTTAGATAGACAAGAATGAAGTATGTTCCAAAGCGGTGTAGAGCAAAATTGACAGATTGGTTTGACAGGAATCAACTGCAAACTGGAAGAACCAACCAAAGGATTCTAGAAACTAAGAGCCACTGATAAGAAAGGACAGCTGTCCTCTAACCCTGAACTCACGAGTACTGTGGGAGAGCAGGCACTAATAAAATTAGATGCAAGAGAAGTATATAGGAGAACAGAAACCCAGCAACCCAGCATGTCCAGGCTGGGGAGCCAGCCCGGGAGTACAGGTACAGCTCTGCGGAGGACCTACCTATACTTGGTTCTCAGGACCCAGGTCAGGTGGCTCGCAATTGCTCCAATCCCAGCTCTAGGAGATCCTACACCACCGGCCTCTGAGGGCATCCACACACGTGTGCACACGCCCACACACAAGTGCACTCACTGCTACGACACATCACGTCAATAGTGATAATATCTTTCCATATAACGTTACTAATATGAGGGCATCAGATCCTACAGGTAGTTATGATCTGGCACGGAAGTGCTGGACATCAAACTTAGTTCCAGGAGTACATGCTCTTAAACTGACGGGCCATCTCTCCAGACTACCCCACCCCCAAATAAATCTTTCTTTTAAAACCGAGAGGGTCCATCCCATGAACTGGAAGAGAGCTTCTGTTTATTAAATAAGCATAATAAAGTGTTCTAAGACGGAAAACAGAAGGAACTTACCATTGTATAGTAAGTTCTTAGTAAGTCCAAGTATGTGTGTCACAAGCGCAGAAGTCCAGTCGATCTCCAACAACAAGAGCTTCTGCTCTGTAAGACAGGGGGAGTGGAGAATGGTGTGTGTGAGGGAGGGAATAGACGGAGAGTTTATGTTTAATAAACAAA
>NW_026585643.1:7037329-7049142 GCF_907164565.1 Psammomys obesus | reverse complement strand
AGCTGGTCTTGAGCAATGGGGCAGTAGGGGCCTGAGGAAGCTGGTTATACACAAGTGTCTGTCCCCAGTGTTGCCCAGGGAGCCACCTCTTCCTGCTAGGCCCACTGCCCAAGTCCACAGTTTGCCCCACCCGGTGCCACCTGGTTGGAACAATGTTCAAACACTTGATTCTTTGTGGGACTTGACACCCAAACCTTAAGGAGGATACACACACACACAAACACACACACTCCATCTAGACATGATACAACTAGCTGTGCCCTGACTGAGAGTCCTTCAAGGGTCAGCTGATGGACCTTAGACAGGGTCGTAGTGAAAGTCAGGAAAGTCCCAGAAAGGTGAACACGTGGCAGTTAGAAAAGCTAGAAAAGTGGAGGCAGGAGGATCAGTTCAAGTCCTCTTTGGCCACACAGGGATGCTGAGGCCAGCCTGTGCTACAGGAGACCCTGCCTCACCAAATACAAAAGCAATAGCAAAGAGAAGGTGAGAAAGGACCGCTTTTGTTTTCTGCATGACCTGGGTTCCCAACGCTTCATAAGCTAATGGTTGCTGTTACACACGGGGCATAGCCACAAGTGCGTGTGACAACAACGCTTGAGGGTGGAGGGCTGATCAGCCATTTCCATGCTCCTGAAGCTGGGCCGCTGTCACCTCCACCAAGAGTCACCAGTTTCCACAGTAAAGGGACCTCACAGCACCCGCCCAAGCTACAGCACACACACCAGAGAAACTGGGTGGAAGTTTACAAGCGGTCAAGAAGGATGTTCACTCTTCAGAGAACGTGCATCACTCACTTGAGCACTGGATAGCAAGTCTAGTTAACTAAACCATCGCACATTGAGAGGGAGACGCAGGTACACTTTTCCACAATGGGCACCAGAGCGTAACTTGCCAGTTCTGTAATCAGATATTAGATTTTTGGAGGTCACAGACCGTAGACCCTCCTCATCACCAACACCTTGGCAAACCAGAAAGGAACCTGAAGGGCTTTGTTGCTGGACCATGAGGGTTCTGTTACCCACTGCCTTTCCCCAAACATGAAAAGATTTAGGAAAAGAGTAGGAAAGAGTGCTGCCATCAGGCTGTAGAGTGAATAAAGAAATACTTTTTAAATACATGCTTAACTGAAACCCAGGCAGCTGGTGCACATGAGAGGGATTTTCCTTGGTTGAATTATTTGAAGTGGAGACTCACCATAAGTCTGGATGTTTTGAAGCAGAAGACCCACCCTAAATGAGGCACACCTTCCAAAGGTGGTCAAAAAAGACACAGAAGAAGGAAGCTTTTGCTTTTCTGCCTGCTTGTTGTAACTCTCACTGGCAAGTTCAAGTGTTCTGTGCCCTCCCTTAGCTGGTGTCAGAAGCTGCTTCTGGATTCCAATGTGCACTGAAAATTGGCAGCTCTCTAGGAGTCCAGTGCCAGATTGGGGCTGCTGAGACACCCACTGTCTTAGTTTCCTTTTCTATTGTTGTGAAGATACACTATGACCACAGCTGTTTATAAAAGAAAAGGATGTGCATACGGGCTTGCTCAGAGTTGAAGGGCTAGTCCAGGGCCAGCACAGTAGGAAGCCTGGCAGGAGACAGGCAGGCAGGCATGGTGGGCGTGGCACTGGAGCGGTAGCTAGGACTCTACACCTCCATTTGTAGTCAGAGAGAGAAGGAGACAGAGACAGAGAGAGGTAGAGACAGAGAGAGACAAAGACACACAGAAAGAGAGTGACACAGAGAGAAACTAGGCCTGGCTTGCACTTTTGAAACCTCAAAGCCCACCCCCAGTGACACACATTTTTCAACAAGGCCACACTTCCTAATCCTTCCTAAAGAGTAACTGGGAGCCAAATAATCCAACTCAAATATATGCCTCTTCACAAGGCACCTGCACTGTCATGCATAAAATCATTCTCAGATGATCCCAGAAGCCAGTGAGTTAATATACTGAAAATGAGCAGGAAAAAATATTGTTGGACTGTGGTGGCATGCTTTCATTTCCAGCATGTGGGAGGCAGAGGCTGGTGGATCTGTGAGTTTGAGGCCAGCCTGGTCTACAGAATGACATCCAGGACATCCAGGAGCTACACAGAGAAACCCTGTCTTAGAAAAACAAAAACAAAAAAAACAAAGCAAAGCCAAATGCCACCTGAATTGTCCACACAGGAAATCATCCTTCTCACAGCTGTGGGTGTTGGAGCCGTAGCCAGGTACTCTGTTTTCTTCCTGACCTTTAAAAACACCTCCGTTTTGATAAGATATAAAAGAAATAGAAGTTGATTATTTGTGCTGCTGGAGGTTGCCAAGTCAAGATTAAGACACCAGCAGATTCTGGGTGGCATGAAGCCTGCTTTCTCCATCTAGTATGTTTCTAGATGTTGTGTTTTCTCACATGGCTAAGAGAAGAATTGAATTCAGTTTTTCAAGTCTTAAAAAACAAACCTGCACATTATAACTCTTCAAAACCTAGCCTCACTTGAATGTAATGTTTCCCTCTCTAAGGCCCAACTCTTCTTCTTAAGGTACAATTCCTGTGACTTAATGCTAACTCCAAGCAAAAGGAGCCTTTCTAGTCACTTCAGGAGTGGCTCCTTATCCATCCATAAAACAACTAAGGGAGTTCTTGGCCATGGAGGATCTTCTAGAATCTGGATTCCCCAGCTCAACATGGTAGCTAAATATATATTTCTGGACAAGGCTTTGAGGGAACCAGAGGATTGAAGCATTAGAGAGAATCCCGGAAACTGACACAGGCCATAGACATCCTAGAACAAGCACATCTGTACAACTTAGCTCTGGCAATTTCTGACACTGCTAAACCCTTTGTCTGCTTGTGCATGCGTGATAGGGACTAGCACTGGGAGTTCATTATCTTACTCGTATTGTATGTGTGTAAGTTGTCAGCTCCAAAAGAAACTCTCTTTCCCTAAATTCCATAAGGGACAAATGGCTCTCTGCAGTGCCTATTAGCACAGCAAAGTGCACGTCCATCTTCAGGGCCCTTCAGCATCACAAGTACCTGTTACACATTTCAAAGTCCATGTATCCCCCTAACCTTTCTCACCTCCTCCCCTCCCCTAAACTCCTTCCAGCTCACAGGCTTCCCTCCCCTCCACTACTCATCCTCCTTATAACCCTGCTACTTTGGCTACTTTCTGTCTCTCTGTCTGTCTTCCTGCCTGTCTCTGTCTTCCTTCCTGTCTCCCCTTCTTCCCCTCTATTTTTTTTCCTCTCTGCTCCTGCTTCTATCCCTGACAGGTCCAGTCTGCTGGCCATGTTCAATCTAGTACTTTCTCTCTGTGTTCTGGACTCTTCCAGATGCTTCTGGATGTTCTCTTCTCCTATGTACAACAAACACTTTTCCCTTAGCCATATCATGGAGGGGTCTGTCTGTATGTATATGTACCATGTGCGTGCACGGTGCCTGTGAAGGCCAGAGAGAGTGCTAAATTCCCTGAAACTGGAGTAACAGACGTTTTGAGCCGTCACATGGATCCTGAGAAGTGCACCTGGGTCCTCGGCAAAAGCTGTGAGTGCACTTAACTGCTGAGCCAGCTCTCCAGGTCCTTAGCACTGGAGGTTTCAACACAAGTTTTGGGGCCTCCCAGCAACCTGTTGCTAACTGTTTTTAAATAATAAAGATTCTTTTCAGGTTTGATAGAGAAGCATGAAGACAGATTTCAGATGAGATATCTTGTAGTCACCCTTGTCATTTGCAGTGGGAGAGGCTGGCACAGGACAGCCAGCTTTTAAGGGAGGAATCTCTGATCTCAGCGGTTTAGAGATGGTTCAAGATATGATATCAAATTATAAGTAGGGTTGCTGTGTGCCTGACTGGCAGGCAGCTGATCTTGCTGTACTGCCCCGCCTCCGGGTTACCACACGGTGGGAGTTCAGCTGCTTAGTGGAGTTACAACCCGGGTCATAAGGATATCACTCCGGTCGCCTTAAGCCAGGGCTGGAAGCAGCTGTGGAGGATGTGTCTAACCCCCTCTGTAGCGGCAGACGTAGCACTTAAGCAGGAATTTCTGTGTGCTCAGCACCTGGCTGCTCCCGTAATAACCTGTCCTGTTGGGTTTTATGGAGGCTTTATTACATTGGTGTGATTCACAAAATCATTGTTTGCTGAAGATCAGCTCGTCTTTAGACCTTTGCCTGTTCCCCTGGGATTGGTTGAAAGTCCTAACTCTGATTTACCTTGAGCAGCCTAATCCTGAAGCTACATGGGACTGCCAGCCCCCAGCTGATAAACACACCAAAAGACACATCTCTGCAGAACCTAGGAAATGCAGCAGTAATTAGAGCAGAGAAATAATTCATAATCTCAGAAAGCACTTTGAATCTCCAGCACAAAACGGAGACAGTCTTGCGAAGGTCAGATATTGGAAAAGTTAACAAGATGTCCTATTTTCTTCCTGCTCAAATTTTCTCTCTTATAGTCTGGGAACCTATTGTTATTGTTGTTTTTAATCCCCAGTGTTTCCCAGTTTAGACTCCTGTGTCAGAGATTCCAGGCAGTTTGTTAGTGGAGCAAAGTACTGAGTGGAGCTTATAATTGAGGGGACAGAAGTCAGGGTGAGACAGAGAAAAGTTGCCCCCACATGGGAAGAGATTCTGAGGGAGAAATGGACTCTCCATATCTGAATCATGGAAAATTGTCTCAGGCAACCACAGAGCCCAAGACAACAGGGGTGATGTCAGTGTGCCTGGAGACTCAGGGACCAGGCATAGCAGCAGGTGCCATCACCACCCAGGAGACCCAGGGAGGTCAGACTCTAGGGAGGGCCCTTGCTGGTGTCACACTCACCAGAACAGGAGAGAGAAAATGCTCAGGTAGGGTAGGGACCCCAAAGCAGCAGTCCTCAGATTCTCTTTGCTGGAGGCTAGGATGCCAGAATAGAGTCTGTTTCTTTGCATCCCCTAAATGAGCCCCTCTGCCTAAAGGCTGTATGTGGCTAAGTGACTGATAGTGGGAACCTGATTTGGGCCAACTGATTTTACCAGCAATCCCTATTCCCAGCCCCCTCTTAACCCTTCACCTCCCACCCTCCAACCCACTACCCAACTGCTAACTCTAGTGTCTCAGTGTTACTGTGCTGCGGTTAAACACCGTGACAAAGGTGACTTGGAGAAGAAAAGATTGATTTGCCTTATGCTTCCACATCACTGTTCATCATTGCAGGAAGTCAGGGTAGGAGGCAGGGGCCGAGGTAGAGTTCGTGAAGGAATATAGCTTGCTAGCTTCTCCTCCCAGATTGCTCAGCCTGCTTTCTTAGAGCATACAGGACCACTAGCCCAGGGGTGGCACCAACCACAATGGGCTGGGCCCTCCCACAACAATCAGGAAGAAAATGCCCTACAGGTTTACAGTCAGTACAGTCTTAGTACAGGCATAGTCTCAATTGAGGGTTCCTCCTCTCAGACGAATTTAGCTTGCATCAAGTTGACATAAAACTAGCCAGCACACCCAGGTTTTGCCATAGGTCCATTAAAAAGCCCCCACACCAGTAAATTGATTGTACCCTGCTCCCCAAGTCCCTTCTGTGGTGGTTCGAATAGGAATAGCCCCCATAGCCTCATGTGGTTGAATGCTTGGCTTATAGAGAATGGCACTATTAGGAGGTGTGGCCCTGTTGTTTGAATACGTCTGTCACTGTGTCAGTGAGTTTAAGGTCTCCTATGCTGAAGCTCCACCCAGTGTGAAATCAGAGCCTCCTCCTGGCTGCCTGCAGAAAACAGTGCCCTTCTGCTGCCTGTGGATCAAGCCGTAGAGCTCTCAGCTCCTTCTCCAGCCTCATGTCTGCTTGCATGCCACCATGCTTCCTGCAGTGATGATAATGAAATAAACAACCAGCTCCAATGAAATGTTTTCCTTTGTAAGGGTTGCAGTGGTCATGATGTCTCTTCACAGCAAAGAAACCATAAGACACCCTCCTACTTTACTCTATTTTTCTCCTCTCTTCCTATATCCTCCCCATTTAAGTGGCACCTATAAAACTGTAACAAACTCCTGTCTAAAACTCTTCCTCTGTGGAAAATTTGAAATCTTTTCTTTTTTTTTAATCCAAGGTTTCTGTACTGCCCTGGCTGCCCTGGAACTTGCTCTGTAGATCAGACTGACCTCGACTCACAGAGATTACCTGCCTCTGCCTCCTGAGTGCTGGTATTAAAGGCCACCACTGCCTGGCTCATAATGTGAATTCTTGAGACAAGAACCAGGAAGCAGTGGCACAGGGCGGTTTTGGTAGTTGTTGACTTCTGAAATCCTGAGAAAGGCTCCATCACTCTCTAAGACGCCCCAATATCCCCATATCAACATGCCCATAATCCCAGTCCTGGAGGTAGAGACAATAGGCTCAGTTGTTAAGGTCATTGTTGGCTGCATAGTTGGAGGCCACCAGAGCTGCATTTGAACATGTCTTTAAAAAATGTCAACAGAGGCTGGAAAGACGGCTTGGTGGTTAGGAGCATATAGTTGTCTTTCAGAGGAATGAAGTTCAGTCCCCACTGTCCAAGTTAGGCACATCATCATTGGCTGTAAGTCCAGCTCCAGGATCAAGAGTGGAATTGAGAACAAGATGAAAAAGGGGTGGGGTGGAGCTTGAGGACTTGTAGTTAAGTTCAATTATTCCAAGTTATTATGTCACTTAAAAGCCCTTTGTTAAAGCACTAGAGCCAAGCCGGTGAATAATAATATTAAGATCAGCATTTTTTTTAAAGTACCTTGCTTCTACTGATCAGTATACCCCTATGAGGTAGAAACCATTATCAACCTCATTAAATGGGAGAGGATACTGTATAGAGATGAACAATTAATTACCCAATCACAGGATGAGAACCGTGGGGGCTACTATTGTCAACTGAACATCTAGGAGGTAAACTTTGGGGATATCTGTGAAGGATATCTAGATGAGGGTTAGCCTCTGAGAGTCTGTGTGAAGGATTGTCTTGATTAGGTTAATTGATGTGAAAAGCGCCATTAATTGTGGGTGGACCATTATCCTGGACTCTACAAAATGGAAAGGGAAAGCTCAGCCCAAGCAAACACATGCTAATTCATTGCTCTCTTCTTCTCATTGCAGCTGTCAAGGGGCCGGTCTCTATAAACTCCCATTGCCTTGACTGTTCTCTCCACTTCCCAGATTCTCTTCTGTGATGGACTGCAACCTGGAACTGTGAGATGATATAAGCCCCTTCTCCCTTAAGTTGCTTTTGTCTGTATCTTTTGCCACAGCAACTGATCAAGAAACTAGCAGCATGGACTAAATATTGACTGTTGGATACCAGTTTCTGTGCTGCCAGCTACTCTGCAGTAAAGGATAGAGCTGACCTAAGGAGTGAGACAGTAAAAATTTCCCACAGGAGCTTCTGGGTATACACAAGACACTGAGCCAAGAGGGAAAATTAGACCATAGGGAAAAACACCCAGAAGAGAGCATGTCTCTGGAGAGGAGGCTTACAGAATGAAGATAGAATGAACAGTAGCAAAGCAATGTCAAGAATAAAGGCTGAGGCTGGACAGATGTGTCAGTGGTTAAGAACATCCCCTGTGCCCCTGATTTGGTTCCCAACATCCACAGCAAATGGCTCACACCTGGCTGTGACTTCAGCTCCAGGGAATGAAGCCTGGAAGCATGTCTTTGGATTCTTTGGATGGGTGCCTGGAAAGTTTAAGATCATCTTGGCAAAGTTGTTTCATGGGAGTGATTTTTCTTCTTCTTCTTCTTCTTCTTCTTCTTCTTCTTCTTCTTCTTCTTCTTCTTCTTCTTCTTCTTCTTCTTCCTCCTCCTCCTCCTCCTCCTCCTCCTCCTCCTCTTCTTCTTCTTCTTCCTTCTTCTTCTTCTTCTTCCTGAATATTGAACATAGTGCTTTGGTGTGCTAAATATACCACTTGGCTATGTTTTTCACCAATTAGTTCTAATTCTTAAAACTACTCAAGTTGTTGGTGCAGGCTTTTGAGAATGATGACACTTTTCTCAATTCAGATGTGAAAGACTTAGGAAGCTAGACACTCACTGGTCATTGTTAGGTCTCAAAGAAACCTGAGACAAATGTCTAACTGAGGTGCCGATTTAACATAGCCAAATGGAGGCTTGTTGCCAGCCTCTCCCAGCATGGCAAATATCTATTGGGGAACCCTGGCTCCTCTCAGCGCTCCTCAATCTTGCCGCTCCCAGACTGTAAACCTCTCCAGTCCCTGAGCTTTGCTTCTGTTTCCCCACTTTCTGATTCTACACAACTCTGCCATTTTGGCTATGGGCTCTCTTGGGCCTTGGTATCTCTCTTTGTTTGCTTTCTCCTTTTCCCTCTCCTCTTCCTCTCTAGATCTCTCACCTCCCCTTCTGTCCATCTGTTGGTCATGTTCATCTGGACTCTTCCAGATGCCTCTGGCTGTTCTCTTCCTTATATCTATAATAAAAACCTTCTTTTCAACCTTACCGAGGAGCAGTCATGTCCTCATTTTCATTCAGTCACCAGAAGTCAACCTGAGACGGTGATTCCTGAGTTCTGTTTTCTGAGACGGTTTCTCTGTGTAGCTTTGCCTGTTCTGGAACTCACTCTGTAGATCAGGCTGGCCTTGAACTCACAAAGATCCAGAGGCAGTGCAAAGCTTTATTAAAAAGCATTAAGGGAGCCTGGCATGGTGGCACAGGCCTGTAATCTCACTACTCAGGGGGGTAGAGCAGGTGGGATTTCTGTGAGTTGAGTTCAAGGCCAGCCTGGTCTACAAAGCAAGTCCAGGACAGCCAAGGCTACACAGAGAAACCCCATCTTTGAATAAACAAAACAAAACAACAAAACAGAAAAAAATATGGAGATTGAACAAACAAACAAAGCATTAAGAGAAAAGTGGAACCTCCACTGTCAGGGGTTCCAAGAGGGGAAAACCCACTAGCTGCTGTCTAAGGGCTTTTTACAGGATTTATGATAGGAAATGAACAAAGAGTCATTTGTGATCTTAGTAGAGACTGGTTAACTCTCTGGGCTTATCATAAGCCTAACTGATAGAGGGCCCTAAGCAATGGAAGGCCCAGGGCTCAGACATGTTTCCTGGCCTGTCCAGGGAGATGATCACATGCTGCTCATCCAGTTTGGGGAGTGGTCACACTTTGAAACTCCTCTCCCCTGCCCTTCTCTGACTTGCTTTGTTAGCTGTTGATCTTGGCTGTCTGCAGACTATTTGCCCTGTTGTGTGTTTTACTCTCTGACCTGGCAGGTGTTGCTGTTTTTAGCCCTTAGATGGGATGTGGTAGCCAATAACTGGACTAACCTCTTTTTATTTTTAAGTTTACATGACCAGCTTGCAGTTTACCAAGGGACAAACTCCCGTCACAGCCACCAAGCTGATGTCTTTCCTTGGTCCCTTCATCTTCTTCCTCATAGTCCATGGTGAAGACTGGATGGTCTTTTCAGAATGAGGCAAAGGTTTCTTGTGAGAAGCTATTCTTACTGTTTAGTCTGTTGAGATTGCAAACACCAGAGATAAGAATACGTAAAAAGTCAGAGGTCCCTGGTACATCATTCTGAGGAAGCAAGGCTTTGGCAGAAGCAGCTGGTCTGCTGACACTGACTCCACTCCTGGATGCCTGCTCTTCCTCTTCTCTGGTCATCCTGACAATCTCATACCCAGCTGAAAACCCTTTATTTTTCATTTCTAGTGTTCCCAACATCACTCTTCCAACGCCAACGTTTAATGCTAATATCTGTTCATATCGCATCAGTATAGGTTTTAATCCTATTTTACATAAGGAAATACTGCAGCTATGTTTTACCCAAACTCATTTCCTGACTAGTGGAGGGCCATGATGATAGAATGAAAAGTTTACTAGATGCCATAGAAATTGGGGGGGGGGGATGCATGTGGGAAGGACCAGAGTAGCATGGGGATTGCATTAAGATTAGACAGACAAAAGGTGGACAAAATAGAATCAGAGGGAGGGACTGAACAGTTTTGTATTCTTGTGGGTAGATGTTTATGGCACTTTTGCTTTTTTGAATGTTGAGAGTATTCATGGTTAATAAGGCAAAAACGTCTGGCCATAAATACAGAGTATCCAGCAGGAGCCACCCAGTCAAGTCAGAAGGGATCTGTGCAGTGTTTTGTTTTGTTTTTTGAACTTGACTCAAGCTAGAGTCATCTGGGGAAAGGGAACCTTACTGAAGAGATTGCCTTTATCAGATTGCCTGTAGGGAAACCTGTGGTTCATTTCCTTAATAAATGATTGATGTGGACTCACAACTACCTGTAACTCTGACGCCATGGACTCTGACATTGTCTTTCATCCTCTGCGGACAACTCCACACATGGGGCACATACACATACAGACACTTAGACACACAAAGGCATACACACACACACACACACACACACACACACACACACAGAGGCACACCTACACACAAAAATAAAATAGAGCTTAAAAATAAATGAATTAAGCAAAAAAGGCAAGTTGAGTGTTTTTAGTTTCCAGTGTTTCTGATAG
Organism: Psammomys obesus; assembly: GCF_907164565.1. Taxonomy (NCBI): domain Eukaryota; kingdom Metazoa; phylum Chordata; class Mammalia; order Rodentia; family Muridae; genus Psammomys; species Psammomys obesus. The sequence goes on along the minus strand of NW_026585643.1, from coordinate 7,038,668 downwards.
CATCACTTGTTGGCTCAGTGGAAACTTCAGAATAAAATACAAATCCTCTCCAAGTTTTGTTTTCTTTTACCACAGTAATAAATGTAAGAGCTGGAGGGTGGAAGAGGTCTTCTGGATGTGACAGCACCACTGAACTGAGCTCACTGAAGCTATAGTGACCTACACAAGAGCAAGGAAACAGTATATATAGGTCAACATTCCAATGAGCAGCATGAACTGGACACTGTGGGTTATAAGGGAAAAGGAGAGGAGGTGAAAGGTTGAAGGGGACATGTTGGGGAAGCCTGGGGGTCAGTGAGGTCATTGGGAGTGAACGTGATCAAGACACATCGCTTATATGTACGAACCTGTCAAAGAATAAGCAAAAGCTAGTCTGTTTTAAAAGGCCAATGTAGAGGACACAGTTGCCAGCGCAGTACTTGGGAGGCAGAAGCTCGGAATTCACTATGAATTTGATGCCAGCCTGGGCTATAGAGTGAGATCCTATCTAAAAATATTTCAAAATATCACATGTATCTATGACTGTATGTATCACCTACCTATTTATTTCTTTAGCATCATGGAGCTCAGGCTGGCCTTTAACTTCATATGTAGTGGAGACTGGTTTGTCCTCCTAATCCTCTCCTCTACCTTCTGCATCCTGGGATGACAGCATGTGGTAGCACCCCAAGTGTGGAGGTTTGAGTGGGAATGCCCCCATGGGCTCGTGTAGGCCTCATGCTCGCTAGGCAGGAGCCCTCCTTCTGAGAGACATCCTCCTAAGAATTAACTTGTTTAAGTTGGATGTGGTGGTACACATCTTTTAAATCCCAGCACTCAGGAAGCAGAGGCAGGTGGATCTGTGTGAGCTCAAGGCCAGCCTGTTCTACATAGGGAGTTCTGTCAAATGGAGAGCTACATAGTAAAACCATGTTTCAAAACAAAATCTTGGTTAGGAGTGCTGGGGATGGAAGCCAGGCTTTAGCTATCCAGAGCCTCACCTATGCCATATAAGTACTATATCACGAAGCAATACTCTCACGTTTATAGAAAGTAAAGCACAAACTAAAGGCCTGACATTTGGGTCTTCTGACATAGGCATCTGCTCCCTGCTAATATTGAAAATTACTCACAGGGACTCTGACCCTCAGCCCAGTGCTTTTCTAGTAGCTTATGTACATCTGACAGTCTTTCTACTTAGAAGGTAATAGCTAGTACATACAAAGTACATTTCTGTTTTGAGATAGACTGGCCTCATACTCCATATGCAGAGAAGGCTGACCTTACATTCCACATTTCAAACAGTTAAATTTTATGTATGTATGTATGTATGTATGTATGTATGTATGTATGTATGTAT
>NW_026585643.1:7014739-7037319 GCF_907164565.1 Psammomys obesus | reverse complement strand
TATGTATGTATGTATGTATGTATGTATGTATGTATGTATGTATGTATGTATAGGTATATGTTGTATCAATGATCTATCTATTGATTTCTCTATCTACCTATCTTCCTTCCTACCTATAAATCAATCTATCTATCTGTCACCTTTCCATTTCCTGTCCACACGTAGGATCTCTTATAGTCCAGGCTGGCCTATAACTCCATCAGTAGTGGAGGATGACCTGATTTTCTTGCTTCTACCTTTAAGTGACTATCCAGTACTCAGCCCTAAATGGGACATCTATGGCACTCCTCATCTTCCCAAGGCTCAGGGAATATGATGGAAGAAGGGGTGGAAAAGAATTTAAGAGCCCAGGATTGACAGGAGTGCTGGGAAATGCTGCTTTCTGGCCATCGTACTCATGAACTCACTGAGGGTAGCCCTTCCAGATCTTTGTGTGTTAGTTGCTTGGAGTCACACAGCCCAGGTAATAAGATGCTGAGCCTTTGCCCTCCTTGCTACCTCAAACAAACACAAACAAAAGCAAAACAAATCCAACAATAAACAAACAAAAACTCCACCTAAACACAACCCCGTTGAGCTAGCAAAAGTGGGTTTTACCACTGTTCAGACCAGTTTGCTTCCTGGAGGAAAGGCTTTTTGCTGAGTAAAATGCTAAAATGGGGACCCAAAGGGGATTAAAAGGGTCTTTAGAAATATGAAAGGCTCCATGTCCTCCTTAATCTCCACACCTGTGTGAAGTGGTTTAAACATGAGTAATGGATTAAAGGGACGACAGCCAGGACATTTGTAGAATCTGACAGGTTTATCAACTTGTGTTTTCCTGAAAACCAGAACTTGGAACACTTTCTGCTCACTGCTGTCTGTTCACTGTTAAGATGTATTTGTAGTTAATCACCACTATGTTCTGGAGGAAGCCAAGTATGTGCAAGAAAAATTAAGTTGCTTTGCTCTTACCCTAGACTCTATCTTTCTAGTTCTCCTGACTGCTACTTCTGTTCACAGTTTTGGGGGTATTTTTCTGTAACTATTTTACCTCTATAATATTTTATGTATATATAATCATATATTTTAATATTTGTTTTCCTTGTTGCAGTGAGCTCTCATATAGCACAGGCTAGCCTCTAACCTGCTCTTACCTCTCAAGAGCTGGGATTACAGGCACGTGCTACCATACCCAGCTATTCATGAATATTTATTCTTAAGAAGGGAGGAGGGGGTTGAGAAATGGCTTAGCAGTTAAGAGCACTTGCTCTTCTTACAGAGGATGTAGGTTTGGTTCCCAGCAGGCATATAGCAACTAACAACTATCTATAACTCCAGTTTCAGGGAATCCACTATCTTCTTCTGACCTCCAAGGGAACCAGGCATACCCATGGTTCACAGACATGCATTTGAGATAAATGTTTATTCAATAAGAAAAATCTAAAATACAAAAATGAGTAGTGTCAGGCATGGTGGTATATGCCTTTAACTCCAGCAGAATTCAATAGATCTCTGTAAGTTTGAGGACAGTCTGGGCTACATAGTTCAAAACTACAAAATAAAAATTCCAAAGGATTGGCAACATAGTTTGAGAGAGAGAGAGAGAGAGAGAGAGGAAGAAAGAGGGGTAGGGTCTTGAGAGGAGAGGGAGCAGTAGTCTTCCCTCATGGGGGCTTCCTTTAGTTGGTTACCCAATACCAGGTGGCCAGCGTTGAAATCACTTACATGCAACACTGAACAATTCAGCAGGCTGAATCTGTATATTTGTGTACACACACACACACAATTACAGAGGAGAAGGCCAGAATTTGATGAGGGCATTGTGTGAGAGGGTGCATAGGGCATAAGAGGATTGGAAGAAAAGGGAATGGAGGGAAATGATAGAACCTTAATTTCATTGATAATGATGCCAGGCGTGGTGGTGGATGGCTAAATCCAGACCTTTAAAGGGCAGAAGCATGTTGGTTTTGTGAGTTCAGAGCCAACCTGATGTACATAGTGAGTTTCAGTTCTTCTTGGGCTACCTAAATGAGACCCTGTCTCAAAAAAGCAAAAATAAAAACAAACAAACAAAGAAAACAAAACCTGGTAGGCCTTGCTCATAGGATATGGTTAAGGTGTGGAGGCAAAAACATTTAGCCCTGAAAGCCTACATACAGGGGACATTATACAGATTGAGCATATTCCCATACTATACTTAGGAATACCTGTTTATTCATATAAGTATAGGCACGCAATAGCAGTGAAAAGAGAGGCCATGAATTCGAAGGAGAGGGTTACATGGGAGGGAGGTTACATTTGGAGGGAGGAAAGAGAAGGGAAGGGAGAAGTCTTGTAATTAATTATATTATAATCTCAAAAAAAGAAAAAAAGTGCAGGCAGGACAATCATGAGTTCAAGGCCAGCCTGGACTTCATATTTAGAGGCCGGAGAGAAGGCTCAGCCTGTAAGAGACTATCGAGGTTCTATTCCCTGTACCCACAAGTCACCTCACAACATCTGTAACTCCAGTCCCGGGTGACCTGACCCTCCTGACTTCCTTTGGCACCACACTTACATGTAGTTACAGACAGATATACAAGCAAATGACTCATACACATTTAGGAAAAAAAAAATGCCTGATTTGGTCACTGTCTACCGAGACCCCCGCAATTGGCACAGATTCAGGGCGTGAGTGGACAACTATCCTGGCGCATCCGACTGTAGGGAACTACCAATCCCAGCGCGCTGTGTGCGAGACTTGCAGCCAGGCCGACCACAGGGGCTTGGCAACCGAAGGGCGTGGTCTCGCTGCTGGGTGCTGGGCCAGGGGGTCGCTGAAGAGGCTGCGGGATAGAGTTACCCCTGAGGGCCACGTGACAGCGCCTTATGATGGAGCGGGCGAAGACGGCGGAGGAGAGAATGGAGAGGGCAGCAAAACATGAGCGGATCCGGAGGGAGATCTAGAGCACAGACACGCCCGCACCGGGCCCAGGGTCAGGTGCTGGGGCGGGGCCGGGCTGTCTGGCGCAGGCAGAGGGCAGTGGCTGGTTTGGGGAGAGCCGTGGGTGTCCCGTGTCTTGGGCGAGGCCTCTGCTCTCTCTGGTCAGCAGCTCTTCAGCTGGGAGCGGCCCCGGCTCTCCCCTGGGTGGAACGGTCCATCACAGCGCCTCCAAGACTGTCCTGGTTATCTCGGTCCTGGGGAAGTGTCCTCCACCTTTCCTCACCTGAGAGCCCAGTTTATGAGGACAACCCGGCCCCTGTAGCCTGCGGACCTTGCCACCGCCTGGACTTGCTCATTCCCAGAGCTTCCACCTGCATTGCCTGTGGAGATGTCAGAAAGTCCCCGGCCTTTCTCAGCTCAGTTACATTACACTTGTTCCACAGAGCGCAAGGCATTGTGGGAATTGATGTGCACACACATCTATGGAAGCCATTGAGCAGTCATACCACTGGGGTTCAGTTACTGCTCCCCTGTATCAGGGGAGGCACCGGAGGAGGGGATGACCTGTCCAAGGTCACAGAGGAAGGGAAATGGGTTTCTAGTTCCCAGCTCAGGCTCTCTGTACTTGCCTCTTTTTCTGTCGTGCTGGGATGGAACCCTGTCTTGCAGTGTGCCAGGCAAGCCCTCTTCAGTTGAACTGTGCCCAGCCTACAGATGGGGAGTACCATCTGCTGCACTTGCTGCTCAAAGTTCCTCACCAAGCCCAATTTTGAACTCCTCCCACCCCACCAGTGTCCTGGTGTCCTAGAACTAGTTCCTCCTGGTCCTTTCCTGTGGTCCTTTCTGGTCTCCGTTCATTCCACGTGTTGAAAGTCACCTTACCCTCCTTGTACAACATTGGATCAGCGCTCCTTCCTCCAGAACTCGTGACTAATCCTTGCTTACATTTTTGTGGGGAGAGTTGTCCCCGTAAAGAGTGATGGAAGGTTGGGGACTTCTACTTTTAGCTTCACTTGCACAGCTTTCTTTCTAGACGTCATTGTTGGTGCCAAACAAGTTTTCTCCGTGTCCTTCCTAGAAAGAACTGTTCTCAGTTTGTCTTTGTCCCCCTCCCCCACCCCACCTTTTTTTTCCTTTTTTTCCAGTGCTAAGGATTGAACCCAGGGTCTCTGGGTTCAATGCCACACAATGCTTTGTTACTCAGATGAAACCTAGTCCCCATCACTCCCAGGTGATTTTTAGCACCCTCCGCCCTTTTTGTGTTTCAGTTCTTTCACACAGTCACTTCCCTCCCCTCTTTGTACCATGACCATGACCATGGTCACGCTCCTGTCATTTCTTATTTTCTTGTGTTGTGAAAGGCTAGTGATGTTCATTTCATAATTCTGTATAAAAGCCCAGTGTCACTCATTAATATTCTCCTAAATGTGTTTTAGTGGATATTACTGTTTGGCTTTCAGTAAGGAAACCTTAGGGGATGGCTGCTCTGTTCCCAGACTCTGCACATGGCTGTGCTAGAGCAAAACTTACGGGCTTCATCTCACCTGCCAAGCTCTACCTTACACACGGCCTGTTCATTCTACCAGGCACCATCTCAAGACCACACCCCTTGCATTTCCAAGCCGGCAGCTGCCTTTCATCTTCTAGGTTCTCTTCTAAGAGGAGCCTGGGTCATTGCCGTCCCCTTCAGTATTCACCTGAGGCCTATGTTATTTCTTTATACCAGTTGTTACAATCTAACTTCCTATATTTTGCTTTCTATGGGTCTCTCCCATGGGCTCTCTGCCTTTTGGGGATGGGGTCACATCCTGTTTACTCATAACTGAAAGGCCAGTATCTACAGCAAGAGGCTTGCAGTCAGCATTTTCTTTTCTTTTTATGGTTGGGGGTGAAAGAATCAGACGAACTTTGTAACCTATGTTTCTTTTAATTACCTTATAACTTATGTTTTCAAGTTTTAGGCCCATGTTAATTAAAGCCTCTTAGTGTTTCTCCAGAGGGCCATGGAATGTAAAAGTTCCTGACATTAGCCATCTGTGAGGGCAGAGATAAGGAAGAGAACAAGCAGAGATCTTGACTAAGTGGAGAGAAAATCACTGGCCGGTGCCTGTGAGATAAACTTTGGAAACTGGGCCAATGACCCCAATCCTGAATAGCTCCTGACCTTTGATCCAAAACCTGTAGCCCCCACTCCTCAGAACAGACACGGGATGAGTTAATCACTCTCCCACCTTTAACTGCAGCTATATCTCATGTGGCAGGAAATTCCAAACTGACTTAAAGATCAGATATTCCCCAGATATTTACGACAGGGCTGACCGGACCTAAGGGTGCCCAGAACCAACCAATTATTTTAAAAGTTAAATACCCCATCCAATCCTGAATTCCCAAGACTGCAACCCCTGAAAATTCCCGCACCTTAGCCTTTAAAAAACTAAAGCCTTTGTCTCTCAGTGCCACTCCTTGCTGGTCACTGCTGGTCACCAAGAGTCTGAGAGTCTCTTTTAAGTGCTTCTTTTGGTAGTTAAACCCCTGATGAGCCCATTAGGCTTCTGCTGGGCCTAACAGTTTCTATCCACACCAGGTAGAAAATGGAAAAACATCAGTTGGGTTTGACAAATGAGTGCGAATCGTTTCAGTGGGTCAGTGAGAGACAAATGGAGACTCAGGACTGAAAAGCTGCAGAGGAGGGAATCACCACTTCCACTTTGTAAGGAAAAAGCCACTCTGTGCCACCTGAAAGTAGAAGAAACAGATCAGAGGCCAGAGGCCAGGAACTCCAATACAAACACGTGATTACATACTTAGATGCCAAAGGGTATGAAGTGGGAGAAGATGGAATGATACGACCCCTTTGTCTGACAGAAGCAAGCGTGCACAGGGAGAGGGCAGCCAGAAGGCCTGTGTGTGCTGAAGCCATTCTTAACCGGAGTGTGGCAGGCTGTGAGTTGGTAGGCTGAGGTCATTTCCCCACAGAGACCTCATTTTTTCCTGTTAACCCTCAGGGCTTCAGAAATACTCATCAATTTCAGTGGCTTGAATTGGTAGTTTTGGTGTGAATATGAATTCTAAATGAAGCATTCTAAAAGAGCTGCCGGAGTGGGTAGAATGAGCCTGCTTGCTTTCCTGTGCACAGAAGAGCAAAGGAGAAAAGAGCTACTAACACAACAGTGTCCCTTAAGGTCCCTAGTATTTGGGATTTGATGATTTGCTTTAAAACAATTTGAAATTTGTAGGGTACATTTGCAAACAGTTTTAGTACCTGTTTTATGTAGTTCTATCACGGTACTGCTATTGTATATGGTTTTTGTGCATATTATCTTTTTACTTAACTTTGATTAATTTAAGGGACAGTGGACTCCATTTTATTTCCAGTTAAGCAAGTTAGACTTTGATTTATTTCTTTTTCTCCTCTCTAATCATGTTCTTCACTAGGGGTCAACTTGTGTTTTGATTTGTTCTTTCTCAATAATCTTGTGAACTTCACATCATAAATTGTTTCCATTGTTCTGAGAATTGACTGACCATAAAATGGTTCATGATATGTTAACAGTCTGACCATGAAACCATGACATGTACCTTTCCCACAGTCACAAAAATAACTGCAAAATTCCACTTTTGTAATCATCTGCTCATTTGTCATAAAGAGGCCTTTCTGCTTCTGGTCTGGGCCTCTCCATTCTCCTACCAAGGGAGATTGTAAGTTTGGCATGGCAGTAAATAAAATTTTTACCTTGCAATATCTCAGCATCAGCTCCTGGTTGACACCGTAATGTAAAAAAGTATTTGGTCAATTCTGATGGCTATGCATTATGGTGTTCTGCACTCAAGGTCATGCCTCAGATAATATGCCAAAAAAAAGAAAACTCTACAAAAATTACAATTAAAAAGTGTCCAGCCCCTTTAAGCAACAGAAACTGGAGTGTGTGCAGAGTTTTGGAGACACCTCACCAGTGGCTAGAACTTTTGGTATTTCTTTGAGAGTGAAAAGTAACATTTAAATAGTTGTGTGTATTACCATCAGACCTCAAAAGCAGGTTAATTTAGTAGTGAAGTCAGCTGTGCTTGAAGGGACAGCAGGAACAGTTGTGACTGTTTCCAGCAACAGCCTGGACAGAGGCATCTTCGGCACCCAGAGACTCTGCAACCATAGTCCCAACATTTTCCATCACAATACCAGAAGCAAAGCCCTGCTCACCATAAAGCAAAAGGTGAACCTTTGCTTGGCTCACATGGATTATGGGCTATGTCATAGACTCTCTTTTACTGAGGAACTTTCCAGTTACACAAGAATTTGTTTTCACTTATGAGGACATAACAGAAACCCAGTACTCTTCAAGTATAGCCCACAATGAACACCAAATGTTTATTTCTCTCATTATGCTTTGACTTATAGTGAATGCTAAGTCTCATCAGTTGCTTGCCATTTTTATTCACACACTACCATGAACTAGATGTCAATAAAGGTGAAGGGATCATGTTTAGGTCAGGAGATCAGCAGCAGCATTCACCACAGGTTTCTGAGCCAGGAAGTGAGCTGGGTGTTCCCTATAGATTACAATGGTGCCAATAACAATGAATGGGATCACCACTTTACACACGGGAAAATTAGACACACAGAAGTCACTGCGTCAGCCAGGCGTGGTGGCGCACGCCTTTAATCCCAGCACTCAGGGAGGCAGAGGCCAGCAGATTTCTGTGAGTTCAAGGCCAGCCTGCTCTACAGAGTAAGTTCCAGGACAGCCAAGGCTACACAGAGAAATCCTGTCTCAAAAAACAAACAAACAAACAAACAAACAAAGTCACTTGTGCCCCCCCCCCCATACTGAGGCGCTCACTTGTCCTTCACTGGAAAAAATGAAACCAAGCAGAATTCTTTTCTTGTCCCACCTGTATTCTGTCCCCCACATTCTGTTTCCTTCCTGATCCTGAGAAAGTCTCCTTGGTCCTGTCAAAACCCATTTTTTTCTCTTTATCTCTCCTGTGTTCATTATTATGGATCATTCCCAGCTGCCACTGTGCCCATCTGTTACCTCTCAATTCTGAAAAATGTCTTCTTTGCCCCCTATTGTCATCTGACTATTCTGGTTCTACCTTTTTCCATAGGAAAGTCTCCTAAGTCAAGGTCTCATCTTCCTTCTTCCTCCACCCTCTAACCTGCCTCCTTCTGGCCTCTCTTCAAGTCTGGTACCTGTGCAGGTCACCTTAAATCCTATCTACCTGAATGCAGTGGGTGTCTCCCTGCCACATTTTACTTGACCTCCATCCCTAAACTAGCATTTAGCCGGAAAGGCCGCCTTAATATTTTAATCACCACAAACATGAAAATAAAAGCTGCCATGTTTGTGTCTTAGTGTGAAAGGCATACCCAAATCATAAAGACCAAGATAATGAGAACTAGGGAGATCCCCTTAACTCAGAGGGATATCCTGTTCTGATATTTAAATGGAGTTTGCCTACTAAAGCTGTGATATCAAATAGAAGCCTTTTATAGTGAAAAAAAGTATAAAAATAGAAATACTATAAGAAATAGAATAGGAAATCCTGCTGGGGTGGCTATTTCAGAACCCCAAATGCTGACTGTTCTTGTTCATGATGACAAAGTATTCAGTCCCTAAAAGTACCCCCAGAGACACTGGCTTGTCCTTAGGTAGCCATCACCGTTTGTCTACACAGTCAGATCACTGAGCACGGCTTTGCCTCTGCTGTTCACTGATGTTCACCTTGTTTCCATGACAGACATGTTGATATCATCAATCTGATCAGAGCATCAGTCAAGCCCTGATGGTCCCTCTCCTCCACAGGATCTGAGTCTTGACATCTAGAGGCAGAGGAGAGGGCACATCATACCATTGTAGCTCCACGAGGCAAACAGCTATGTGTGCACAGGAGCAGTTTTACCTGAGTGAGCTAGACATAGGCACAGTGCTCAGCTCTGTAATCCCAGCACTTAAGCTCAAGGAGCCGGGCAGGAAGACTGTGAGTTTGAGGCTAGCCTGGGCTGTAGAGAAAGACTGTCTCCAAAACGAGGTTAAACATTTATGATTTGCCTCAAACATAGACACAGTCAGACTGTTTTCTTTCTGCTTGGAGCATATGGGCTTTTCCTTTCCTCTATATCTCACCTCTAGTCATGGCACTCTAAATTATGGCCTACAGGCTATTTGGCTCAGACTCTTTGGAAATATTGTACATCTAATAACTCCATTCTTGCCTAATACTTCAGCCGATGCATGTATTGTCTCTGCCAGGGAATGAGAAGCATGCATAAAAAACAGAGCAAAGAGGGGCTTCCTGAGAAAAGATCAAGGATCCTGATATCTCTGCGGAAAGATGAGCAGCAGAACTAGGAAGACTTATTCTCTCCTGGAGTTAGTCGCCTGATTAGGGTGCTGTGGGTGCTGTTCTTGCGGGAGGTACCTTCCCCAGACCATGCAACCAACACAGGGAAACAGCGATCCATAGGGAACAGTAGAACACCTGGCCTTACGGAGCCACTAGAGAAGGTCATGTGACCGTGAAGTGACCAGAGGTCAGAGGCAGTAAAGAGAAGCGAAAAGCAGGGATCAGGGCGCAAAGAGTAGCCTGGGTGGAGCGGGAACACAGCAGGCGAGATCGTCTCGGGGAGGTGCGGTTGAAGAAAGGCTTTAGTTGTATGTGTGGAGATCGGGGATGTTGTGTAGCTTAAGAAAAGCCACCGCAGTCGGCTAAGGCCGGTCGTGGTCTGCGGCAGTGGACGGTGGAGATGAAGCACACTGTGAGGTGGCACAGGGTGGGTGGCGCAGGTCCTGGCAGAGCGTTCGTGCTCATTCCCTGTGTCACGGCGAGCTTTCCACACGACGGAGGACAGGAATGGGACAGTCTGAGGGTCACAAAGCTGCCGCATTGTCCACAGACCAGAAGGGGACAAAGCCAGAATAACAAAGGAGGCAGTTTTGACAGTCCCAGCAAAGGGCTAACTCCACGGAGCTTTCTAACCGCGTGAGAGGCAGGGGAAGCCTGGAGAGACCGCTCGTGGGTAAGAGCACTGGCTGCGCTTTCATAGGTCCTGAGTTCAATTCCCAGCAACCACAGGGTGGCTCACGACCACCTATAATGGAATCTTGATTCTCTCTTCTGGTATGTATGAAAGCATAGCACATACACATACACATACACTATATACATAAATCTTAAAGACAGGCAGGAAGAAAGGGCAGAGCGCAGGGGTGCAGGCTAAGAGGAGGACAAGGTGTAATACGTGAGTGAGGGTCCTGGTGAGCTCCAGGAATTGTAACTCCAGGCTATTGGTTGGTTGGTTGGTTGTTTTTTAATTTATACACTGTAAACAGTGCTGTTTTCAGAAATATACACCCTTTTTTCTAAGTGTATTTGTTAATTTTCTCAATGCTGTGACTAATTATACAGGAAAAGCAGTGCGGGTCGTGCTGAGCTCCAGGAATTGTGATTTCAGAGTGTTACTTCCTTATGGGAGGAAGTGTTTCTTTGCCTAGGGTTTGGGAGGGGAAGGCGTGGCAAGGGGGGAACCTCTGCGTGGCAGAGGTGGCTTGCTTACCTCTCAGTGGCCAGCAGAGGGCCCAGGCCAGACTGGGGCCTGGGCTACACTCCATAAGGCAACCTACTTCCTCCAGGTGGGCCCCACCACCTAGCAGTTCCGCTCATACCCCCAAACAGTGCTGCTAGCCAGAACCAAGTTGAAGATGAGCCTGTTGAGGACACTTTATGGTTTTCTTTGTATTTAAGCCTTAACCCTAGTGTACACACTCAGCCACACACGCAACTTTCACTCTCATGTGAGTTGAACAATTACTATGTGGATTGTGCAAATACTTTGCATTTTTATGTTCTCTTGTGGCTTAATTCAGTTTTCTATAAAACTCAATAGGAAGAATAAAAACAATGGTGGGGTTCAGGCCCAGGACAAGTGACTGAGGTGCCCATTAACCAAAGCAGGCCTGGCCTTCTGGTTCTCCCAGCACCCCTCAGTCCCTAACTGTTACAGGGCATGGCTGGCATACTCCTGCCCTCTAACCTGAACTTTCCAGCCCTGGGCTGGTTCACCTTGTAAGTATTTAGGCACTTGCTTCTGGGTTGCCTAGCAACCTATGATGTCATCATGTGTCGTTGGCCAGGGGGCCACACCTGGAAGGTGTGGTTACCTTGCTCCTTAAAGGGACCAACTCCCCATGTTGTCCCTCTCTTGCTTCTCTCTGGCCTCTCTTGCCCTCTCTTGGCCTCTCTTGCCCTCTCCCCTTTCTCTGTTGGTGCACCCCCTCACTCTCTCTTCCCATCATGTCCTGCTCTCTCTTCTCTCTCTCTCTCTTTCTTCATCCCCATCTAATAAACCTCTTTCATCTTAAATCTGTTGTGCGCCTCCTCCTCGTCATTATTTAATTTTCCCCAGCACACCTCTCCCTATGCAATCTCACTGTCCTGCTTCCGGGATGTCACCACATTGATGTGGAACTTAATTCAGACATCGACATAGCACACCGTAGCCCAGAGTTCTGAGTCACAACAAGCAAGATTAAAATTAATAAGATTTCTTTATAAAAGTGTCTATTTATATGTAAAAAGTCGAAAGTGTTCATCAACTACAGGTTGGGTCCTTTTTTATTTTTTAAGATAGGGTCTCAAACAGTGGTTTGAATTCAAAGCAGTCCTCTGTCCCAGCAACAAGTTACCCAACCATACCCAACCATACCCAACCATAGTGAGGCAGGAAAGAGAAATCCACTGAGTCCTTTTTGGCTGTAACAACAGAAAATGTCAATATTGTGGGGCCTAGAGTGGCTCCTTTGTAAAAGCACCAGCTTGTCTGGTGGGAAAAATCGGGCACCCTATGCAGTCTGGCCTTTAACCCAGAGAACTTGGAAAACCTCCTTCTCCTTCCTGAATCTGCAATTAGAAATATTCCAGGGGATGCTGCAAGCACTGTTGGTGGTGGCTACAGATGGCTGGGATTATTAGAGCATGCAGTTCCTGTGAATATTTCTGTCTGAACATTGAAACGGTTGTGGAAGTCTCTGGCCAAAAGCCTTTGAGTAAAGAATTTCTCCCTCTCTCCACTGTGTTTTGCCCTGCTCCCAGGGGGGAAGGTGGGAGTGATGCAGTAGTTGTTTTCTTCCACCAGACAACCTTTCTCTCACGTACACATGTGAGTCAATGCCTCCAGGTGGATGCGAGGTCCTCAGTGGTGCTTTGCACAGTGGCAGGTGGGCTGTCCCCTTCTGGAGGCCACCACATCCATTCTCACCCACTGCCTCACCATGTGCCCTACTCCGGCATTGCTGTGGGCTGACATGAAAGTCCATTTGACCCCTATTCCCTGTTTGATTTTCTTCTCGGCATTTATTACTATAAGATAATCTGTTCTGTGTTTGTTCACTTGTCTGTCTCTGTCACCTAGAAAGCAGGTACAGGAGACCATGGAGGGCCATACCCTCTGGTTCTCCAAGGTGTTTCTAGAATCATTCCTGATAGTAAGGTAGGTCTCATAGCTTTTGACTGTAAATGCCATGATCAAGCATGAGGCCCCCACAGCTGTTTATGATAAAGACAGAGACGGCTGCATTGATAGAAATACTACTGGGTTATGTAAGATCAGGAAAAGTCAGCTTCTAAAATGCTCCTGGAGGCCACAGTGCTTTAACTACACGGACAGCGGGATTGTTCACCAGATTCTCAATGTGTGTTGACAAGTCTGTTTCCTGCCCTGACCAGCCACCACGCCCAGTCTGAGGCTTGACCACTCGCATTGCTCACTTTCTGGATTGGCATGTGGCCTTTCCACTCCTGGAGTGCCTCTCTGTGGAGGAGACATATAATGAAAAAGATTTATTACAATAAATAATTGTATTTTCTCAGTGATGCCAACATGGTACAGCTATGGCTGTACACAAAATCTTTTATATGAAAAAAGAATCACAGCTGTCGAACACTTCAGACAGCTTCAATCAGGAACAAAACCCCTTGTGAAAATGTTTAAAGATCTAAAACTACAAGGCAGATGGCAGTCAACCAAGCCTGGTTGGACACTCTTCGCCTATCTTGCAGACAGGCCTGGGCTTACGCAGGAGTGTTCCGATATCTGAAATCTTCATGCAGAATGGGATGTAGCCATTGAAGACCTTACATGGCTAAGGGACCATGGACAATAATTCTGTGAGTTCTCCACTCCCGTGCCCTTAGCAGTGAACATGGCTCACTCATCGGCCTCTGTTCATTTTTTTTTTTCAACCATTCCAAAGGCCATTTCAACCATTCCAATACTGTTATCAATCTCTTCCTTTACCAGCCACAATACCTTCATGCAACTCGGACAATGTGTCGGCATAATTGTCATTCTTTTGACCACTGCTCTCATAACAAAGATGAGGATTGCTGGTAGCTACTGGAAGAGCTAGTAAGAGCTACTCAGCAGGTGTCTTACATGTAAAGGCCAGTTACAGAACTTGATCAGTGCTTGTATGGTAACTTTGATTTTGATGGGGCTCAGGAAAAGCTGAAAGTGAGTGACTTGCGGCTGGCTTGTCTTGAGTACTTCATTGAAAATGTCCATCTCTTCATGTTTCAGACTCTTTGCTGTGCCCACCAGGGTATCAACATTAATGTGTTAGCAGAACGGAACTGAACACGGTTCTGGAAAAGCTGAAGGATGGACTGTGCATTTGAGTAGAGATTCAAGGTCAGATGCCAGGATTGATTCTGCACTAGGCCTGTGGTATGGGTACCAGCCAGTCTCACCCTAGCAAGTGAATGAGAAGGTCAAAGTCTTTCTTATAGGAGCCAGTGCTGGTCATGAATATCGAAAAAAATTAATCAGAAGAGCAGGTAAGGGGCTCTTCACTGGGCAACTCAGTATAAAGGAACTATAAAGAAGAGCGGGGAAAGGGGATAAAGGAAGATGTAAAGGACGGCACGCATCTTGGAAGCAATTAACACGTTTGGTATAAATTCTGGAGAATCTGAATAAAATTGGCTGTAATCCTCCTCCTTCTCCTCCTCACCCCCCTTTCTCCTTCTCCTCTCCTTCTTGTCGCTAAGCTTGCTTTCTGTTTACCAGAGCTTTGGTCATCATATAAGAATAATAGGGAATAAAGTATGTGCTCAGGGCAGAGAGGCTTGGGAATGGGACTTCAGAGAAGACTGACCACCATTCTTTAAAAAGCCCTCAGGAACGCCTGAATTCCACCAGAATGTACAGAGAAGCGGAGTTTCAAGCTAGGAAAGTTGCTGGGGAGATGAGCAAGACAGGCAAACACGGGTTGCGCTGGGTGGCTTTCCACACTGCCAGGCAGCCATTCTCTGACCGTCTCTCGCCAGCTTTAACCCTTGCTTCCGAAAACCCTCCCCTTCAGCCAACTGTAGTGTGATAAAGGTATAAATTTATACCTTTATAAGTGGTAGAGCACTCAGAGAATGAAGGCTGTGTGGGAAGCAATTCTGAGGTGTGGTCTGCACACACGTAGACAAGAGGAGGCCACACCGGGAAACGTTTCATAGGCAAGAGCAATAAAATATGTAGACTGAAAGTTTTGCTGGAATTTGAAGGTAAAAGGTTGAAGGTAGACTTCACATTTCCAGCAGTTGCAGCCAAGCAGAAATTAGATATTATAAGACAGCAGCCACTATAGGTCATGTTGACATATAGTATTAGACTCCTGTGCCACTTTGAGAGGCAGCCCCAGCTGTCCTCCGTGGTGTAGCTGTCTTGAGGCAGCATGCCCAAGCCTCCCTGGCAAGAGCAAGCAGTAGGCTAATGACCCCTTTTCAGCTCAGTGTTATGCCAACAGGCCCATGAGATGATATTGCAGAAATAAACAGCACAGCAGTCAGTCCAGAAGACCAGGAAGGAGGCAGTCCCTCTGGTTTCCCGCTCCATGTTTGGGCCTGGCAATGGTTGAAGGAGAAAGCGTAGCTTTCATATTGGGGCAGGTGCTCCAGAACTGACCTTAGACCTGCTCTTAAGTCTATTCTAAACCTGGAGGTTATTCCTTCCCTAAATTGCATGCTCATGAGGATAAAATCTGTGGTTATCTATTTTTGCATCTCAGAACCTCATACAAGTTCTTCAGCTAAGATTTGCAAATGAACAAATTATATACACGGTCATTCTCAACTTGACAGTGTTCTTAACCTCTGAGCCATCTCTCCAACCCCCAAAATGCTGCCTTTTTCAAAGCTTATTCATTCACAATCATCCTCTCAAGGAGTGGGCACTGGACCTTTGGTTTACAACAGCAACCTGTGTTCTTGGCACAAGGAGTACTTAGCTAAATTAGAAATGAAATGTCATAAATTTAAAAATGCACGAAGGGGCCTGGGGAGATGGCCACACAAACACAGGGACCTGAGTTACAGGAATTCACTGGCCAGACAGCCTGGCCAACCAGTCATGCTCACACACACACACACACACACACACACACACACACACACACGAGCACCCACATGCACACACCGACAGAAATACATATATCACACACGTGTACACTTGTAGGCACACACACTTCCCCTAAACAAAGAAAGCAAAGCAGCATTTTGTGCTGTAAGCCCTTAGAAGGGATGTGGAGGGCAGAGAGGGAACAAAATCTTTCATCTTCCATGGAGAGTAGTGGTGGTGAGCAGGAGGGCGCTGGGTGAGCGGCGGTTAGACAAATGTATCCAGGGAGAGCAGGTGTTAGGAAAATTCAGACTTTCCTGTTTTTCTTAACTCCAACCCAAGAGTTAGCTTCCTGCCCTGGATCTTCATTTACCTTTTATATATACTGCCACCCTCGTCTCTCCAGGCCAGCCTTGTCTTCCAGTGTTGCCTTCAGTATCCTTTCCAAAGCTACTCCAGCCTCATGGTGCAGAGCAAGGGCGGGCTAGAACCTGGCCCCAGGCCTCTGGTCTTCCCTTCTAATCCACACGTTTGAAGCTGTTGGGTCTCCCTCCCTTCCTGGAATTACACACCCGATCACAATGTTTTCATTTTCAAATGTTTTTTAAAAAACCAATACATTGAAATTATAATTACATGATTTTCCCTTTCCTCCCTCTAGCCATTCCCCTGTAACCCCTCCTTGTTCTGTCTCAAATCTGTGGCTTCTGGCCCTATTTCTAAATATTTAAAAAGTTTTTTAATGGATCCCCATGACCCAAATAATAGCCTGAAAACTACCTTAGTAACTCGTCTCACGGTCCCAAGCAAAACTGGAGAGCGAGAACTTCAGTGGCCAGAACAAATGGAAATGTATTTTACCCCAT
This sequence comes from Psammomys obesus, assembly GCF_907164565.1. NCBI lineage: Eukaryota > Metazoa > Chordata > Mammalia > Rodentia > Muridae > Psammomys > Psammomys obesus. The sequence goes on along the minus strand of NW_026585643.1, from coordinate 7,021,163 downwards.
TTACTCCGATCCTGAGGGCCACGGGGACCTGAGAAGGAGTTTAGAACCCAAGGCACACTCTCGGCACTGCTGTGCCAGACAGCCATACTGATAACTGCCTCCGGTTGGCTGATGAGTAGCTTTCGTGGGGCACCTTAGAAGTGCAGTCTCTGACCACCCCACCCAAGCTGAACGGAATGCAGATGCCTGAGTGAGTCCCTCAAAGCATGCTTGTACTTCTGGTCTTCACTTACAGAGCCGCTGAGTAGTCCCGTCTGACCACAGCTGTCTTCATCCAGGTTACTAGCCAGAGTCTATTGCTCTAGCTCTTCCCCCAGTGCTGTAGATCAGTTGTTCTGGGGAACTTTCCCTAAAAGCCATATCCTGTCCTTTCCTGTCTGTTACTTTTTTCATTGATGCTCACCTGCAGGCCCCATTGATGGCCTCCTCTCTGCTCATTGGAGAGAACCCAGCCTTTCTAAACACATCCCTAGGGCTCCCACCTGACCCACCCCTCAGTCAGATTCCATCTGTCTTCTTGAGATGTCCAGAGTATCAGGTGCCATTCTTCTGTAGCTTCTGCTTTGGGGCTATTTGATTTTTCATCTCCTCTCTTGTCAGTTTGAAAGCTTTCAAGGCTGGGGCCTTTGGATCGACTAACATACATTATGTGTTTCTGGGATGGAACAGAGAGTAAAAATGGGTAAAAGAAGTAAGTTAAAGTGAAATGTCCTTAGGCTCTATTTTAGCTCTCCCAAAGCCTTGTAATTTAATAATGCGGGGATTAAAGCTACTTAAAGCTGTGGAATTGAGGCTGCTTTCATCAAATGAGAAGGTTGTGGGAACCCTTACCTGTAGCCAGTCACCAGAAGCACAGGCCAAAGCTGAGGTTAAGAATGGCCTGTGAATTGGAGGGACAGTCTTGAGGAGAGAGCTCTCACCTATGAGACTGTAGGCTATCTCCAGATAGACATTGTCAGGGTTGAACTGAGTTCAAGGACACCCGCTGCTGTTCCCTGCAAAATTCATCCCAGTGTCAGACTTAAATTGAATCAAAGGGCATTCAGCTGGTGCTCCCTATGGAGCCCACCACTTGCTTAGTGTTGGGGGACCCCCCCCCCGACGACTGCTGTCAGAAGCAGCTTGTTCAGTGTAAGTATAGAAGAAACTGACCTTGAGTTGGATATTTTTATTCTATTACTTCAGAAAAGTATTTATAACAGAATACTTACATCACAATCAAATATAAAACTAAGAAAACTAAAACTTAGAACATGAAAGGCAGGGGGAGAGGAAGGTCTGTCATGGAGGTAACTTTGCCTTACCCTCTGAATGGAGAACGGGCAATGGAGAGGCCAAAGAGCTTCCGAACTGAGCTTCTGCCGCTCAACCGAGGACGAACCCAGGCGAACAGTTCATCAGCTTCCCTTTCTGAGGTCTCTCAGATGAGAACTAGAAACAATGGCAGATTCTCAGGGTAATGTATAATAATAGTCCTCTCACAGTCTGAGTGTCAGAGTAGCTTTCATTCAATAAATCCAATTCTACAGGAGCCAACACAGAAAGAGAGTGAGCTCTCAAGCCAACATGGGTCAAGAGGGTGTGTTAGAATAGCTTTCCCATATGTGGGTTTTGTTACTCTTACAATCCATCAAAACTGATGAATATGGGAATACTTTTCCGTCAAGTATCTGAGAGCTGCTCACTGAGTGTGAAATAAGGCCTGGTCTGAAGAAATGATGCCACAAGGTGAGAAAGGCCCCTTCGGTGAAAGCCAGAGATTTTACTAACATGACTTGCTTGTCTTAGTTCGCTTCCCATTATTACAACGAATCATCCAAGACATACAACTGATAAGGAGGAAGTATTTATTTTGGTGCATGTTTCTAGAGGTTTTGTTCCACGGTCAGGAGACCCATTGCTTTTGGAGCATGGTGAGTCAGCACAGCATGGCGGCAGCACATGATACAGGAAGAAGCTGCCAGCCCACCACAGCCAGGAAGTAGAGGAGAGACAGGAAGGAGCAGCATTTCAATGGTGCTTCACCGACACACCCCTGTGTTCTGACTTCCTCCCAGTAAGCCTCAGTTCCCACAGGTTTTATTATCTCCTAATATCTCCCTAGGCTGGCCACCAGACTCTTACATCAACCCTTGGGGACACTCCAGGCCAAAGATATGTCATTTCCCAAAGATAAAGCCATACTTTATTAAGACAATTGTTTTGCATATTTTCTAACTCACAAATGGACAATGAGAACCTCAGAGATAACATTCATTCTATGACACTGATAATTTTAAATATTATTTATTTAATTAATATGTGTGTATGGGGGAGAGAGGAACAAACCGACTGACTCCCTTGATGTTTGAGAACTCCAAGAATTCTATAACCTATTCTCTTCAGAATAGTTTTCCCCTGCAGGTTATTACCCACAGGCCACTGCTCCAGGATACCTTGCTCCCTGTTTGACCTGTCACAGCTCCTAGCCCCAATCTTTTCAACACCCCTACTTCCCATTATCACCATTTCTTTTCATGTTGGACATACTATATAGTTCACCTACTTACCATCTGTTATTGTATTTGCTGCTGGCTGAGGGTATTTGTTTTATTCACGATTAATCTTCTTCATCTCAACACACGCTTTCCCAGCAAGATGACAGAAACTCAGGGCTGTTTGCAAAGGTGTGCTGCTGACGGGACATCACAGCGGATGTGGTCTGGACCAACAAGTGACTTCTACTTTCTCTTAATAGTAAACTTACTGTCCACACACATCTTTCTGGCTGCTGACTTTGCATTGCTTCTCAGGATCCATTATTATTTCTTGTCTCTTTCTTGTGTGCTTCGAACATGCTGAAGTCAGCACATTCAAATTCATAAATTTAGACCTCAAGGGCTTATTCTGTGAAAGCCCAAGGTTTACTGAAGCGACAGCATAAATAGCACTGATGCACATGGTTAGAAACTTTGCATTGAAGGGAAACTGATTGACTGCAGAGTTTCCATCAACTCTTACCACAAGCCTCTGTGTCATTAGTGGTCTCAATATGTCTTCAGTCTTCTGATCATGTCCTGCCACTCAGAGCTTCACACTGTTCCTTTAATAAAATTTACATGCTTTTCTTCCAAATATACTGTTAATGTACAAACATTAAGGATTTTACATGACAACATGCTCATCTTCTCAAGGGTGTTAGTATTCCCTGTCTGGACATACCTCTGCCTTTTCTCACACTTGTCCACTTGAACACGGGCTTGTGCTTGGCCTGTCTCTATAAACAGGGCCGAGGAAGGGACAAACCTGTGTGTGATATCATCTGGCAGTCTCTGTCGCAAAAGTCTGTAAATGACATTCCTCAAGAGCTCCTGAGTCATTCTCCAAAATGAGTGTAACAGGCACACTGAGCTTATGGGCTCCCAAGTTCAAACCCTAGCTCTCTCCTTTACTAGCCACAAGCCTTGCAAAATGGGGTGGCAATTGTGTCGGTTGTCTTTTTTTCCCCTTTTCTTCAATATGACACTTGATGAGCCATCTAAGAGAAGGCAACATCAGTTGAGAAAACACTTTTTTGGTTGATCCTATAGGCAGACCTGTGGGATATTTTCTTGATTGATGATTTGTAGCCTGCAAATAGTAGAGGTTTCCACACTGTACTGCTGCATGAACCCTGTTCCCCATAGAGCTTTGTTTACTCCCCTGGGAAAAAGGCCTCTCCTAGCCAAAGTATGCTGTGGGCAAGATGTCCACCTCTCCTCACAATATAGCTCACCGGCTTATGTAAACAGCCTCCTCTCAGCCATGAAAGAACATCTATACCCTGAACACAATCTGGTGATAACGATGAGCACTGCTTTGTGTGTTTATCATTAATTCTCTGTCTCTGCTTTGAACGCCAAGTTACCCACTGAAAAAGCTCCACTGAGTGCCAGTAAAGGCACCCTTGAACAACAAAAGCTAGAGTAATATGGAAAGAGGGAATCTCAACAGAGAAAATGCTTCCACCAGAACGCCCTCCAGGCAAGTCTGAGGAGCATCTTCTTGATGAATGATTGATGTGGGAAAGCCCAGCCCCACTGCAGTTGGTGCCTTCCCTGGGCACAGCTTTAGCTCTATATAACAGGGTTTTATATATCCTCTTTCCACTTGCCTCTAAGTAGTCACCTCTTGTGCTGATCTCAAACACATTGCATTTGTTTTCATCGGCCTAATAATACAACTACAGGCTCACTGTTTGGGGCAACTGTATGGCAGGAGTGAGAAGGTGCCTCATTCCATTGCCTTTATAGTCACCAAATAATTAATTTGCTGTTGCTGTTGTTGGTATGCTTGGGCGTTTGTGTGGATTTCATCTTTAAGCCGGGGAGCTGCCGTAAGTGGAGATCGACAGGTCTGTTAGTTCTTGTTCATTGTGGAAAATCTTACTTTCACTCCTGAAAATTGATTTCTCAGAATAAAAGAGTCTGGGTTAGCAAAGCTTAACTCCTCCTTTCTGCCCTGTTACCAGGCCATCCCACTGTCATCTGGCTACAGAATGTCAGTCTTACTGGAGTGCCTTATGTGAACTTTAGCATTTTAATTATGAGGGGTCCTGTGCCTGTTCCATGTTGAACTTTTTGTATAGGTGGATAATCTAAACAAAATCAAACATTGAGGAGTTTTAATCAATGATTTTTTTTAAATGTTTCTGATCTGCTTTCTGTGTCTACACTATTGCTAAGTGTTTGCTCTGCACTTCTCTGAGATGTCATTCATCCTCTCCACCATCCCTCCTTCCACCCCTCCCTCCAGCCCCCTCTCTATTTACAGTGCTTGGGGTTAGACCAGGACCTCTCTGCCCTGAACTTCATCCCCCACTCTTTTTGTGTGTGTGTTTTTCCTGTGGAGTTTATCTTCACATTCATTTATTCTTTCTTTTCCTATTTTTCTAAATATATTTATTTTTGTTTGTGCTTCCCATATGCATACATTGCTTAAAAGATGGTATTTCTTAGCCTCTCTCCTGACCCTGCCGGTCCTTCCGACATCGCCTTTCACACCATTCCTTGCAGCTTAAGGGGATGACATAAATGTCTAGACTAGGGTCAAGCCCTCAACCATTTTTTCATTCCCAGAACCTTGTGAAGCCATAAGGGGGTGTCTTTGTCTTTTTTTTTTTTTCTGTTTATTTCAAGGAGAGGGCTCTCTGTTCAAAGCTGAGAGTAGCCTTTGTCTGTGAATATAAGCATAGCTATTTGGTGAGTGGTTTGATGGTATATCAGTTTGATGGTAAAATCGCTAAAGCAGCCATTTTAGTCCCTGTCTTCCCCAGTCCTAGAGACTAATACTTTTTCAGTCCTGGTTTTGAGTCATAGCTATAGTATTGGGCACAGATACCCTCTTGCAGCACCAGCCCCAAACCTAATTATAGAGTGGCTGGTTACCTGTATAGCAGCTGTGTCCCCATTGCACTAACGAGCATGTATTGCCTGGCGGGTTGATGTGCAAATTCATAACTGGCTTAAACCTTCACCCCACAGAAGCCTCTATGCCATCTGACTTCATGAGAGCCAACCAGCATGGAAGAATCTTCCGGCCTAGTTCCAGCTTGGTTTAACTACATCTTGCATGAAAAGTGTGTGGTGATGACAACAGTAGAATCTTTTTTATTTATTTTTTATTTTTGTATTTTTATTTATTTATTTTTTCAACAGTAGGATCTTATCCACTAGTTACTATGTAGCCAAGAAGACCGGCAAGAGCCTGCCTGGGGGACTCTGTGGCATTCCCGACCACAGCTGGCACTGGGGCTTTCTTTCATTGCTTCTAAGGTTGTCACTGTCTGATTGTGCACAATGTTTTAATTGGTGACCGGCCAGACAGTGCGTTACTGAGTGGCCTTCTCATCCCCCTTTCATTTTGTTTAATGCCAGCTCCATTCCCTCATCTCTACATCATCCCAATTTTATTTTATGTGCTGCTCAAGGAGTACCCAAAATTATAATTTAATATCTCTGGTCACTTTTCCATTGTGGTTACTGGACATGTCAGCAGCAGAAATTCTGCTTGACGATGTTTCATCTTTCCCGTTGCTTTTCCGTTTGGTAAAACAGAGCCCCAGCCCTTCCCAGGTGTCTTTCTTTAATCCTTTAAACATATTTGCAGGCGACCCTGGTGTCCTCAGGTTCTCAGCCCACCTTCTAAAGGGGCTGCTGTCGTATGCTTTTTCTCCTGACCCACAGATAGGAAGAAGAATCCATCCTCTTGTCTTGGTTTGATTTTGTTTTTTGTTTCTACAGTTTGCATTTTTGTTGTTGTTGTTGCAAATTAGACATTTTAAACAATTACAGCAACTCTGAAGTATCATCGCCCAGTTTCAAAATTGTAGTCTCTTCCTTTGCTTGTTTAATACACTCTGTGTGTGTGTGTGTGTGTGTGTGTGTGTGTGTGTGTGTGTGTGTGT